>NC_057807.1:461887075-462187075 GCF_018294505.1 Triticum aestivum | reverse complement strand
ATTTTTGACAGTAACATAATATTTACGCATTTGAGCAGTGTAGTCTACTTGAAATTTATGTTCCGCTAAACTCATCGGGAGCCGTTTCGGGCCACGAAACCAAAACCATCAATTAATCTTTACCTTGTTCCCATCACATTCGAAAGCCTGCTCACACCTACTACTAGTACGTACCAAACCTGAACGTGTTCCCACTATGCAGGTACTAGTACTAGTCCTAGTACTTAGGTTATAAAAAGGGGAACTACCTAACCGAAAATTACTCTACCTTTCCTCCTCATAAGTGCTTCTTCTTCGTCCGTCCTTGCCATGGCCGGTAAGCAGAGCTCTAGGTCGAGAACTACTCGTAACAAGGGAGCGGCAACCAAGGCTGCGGAAAAAAAGAGGGCTCGCCGCCACACAGAGACCTCGAAAGATCTCTCATGTGCAGGCGATGGCTCCAAGGAGCGCCCTAGTCACAGAGGCGAACATGCCGAGCCGGCGGCGCTGGAGTTGTTATCCCTCGATGTGTGACACCCCAAAATTTTGACCTTGTTTTATTAATTAAAATTTTGCCAGGAAATTAAAACTTTTATTTTCTGGGCTCCCTTTTGATTTTTGAACCTTTTTCTCCCTTGCTATTATGGAGTTTTCCCCTAAGTGAAAACTTTTCAAATATGTTATTGGACTTGTTTAACCTCTCAAGAAAAACTTTTCTTTTATTAGTAGAACTAATTACATAATTAATTTGCTTGATCTTTATTTTCTTGAAAAATGGTTTTCCCAAGGTTATATGGCCATATTTGAACTACAACCATTTGATAAATTCACTTGAAATTCCAACCAAAATTTTGAGATGTCAGGTGATGTTTTTAAATCACTTTTATGCAAAAATATCTTTTATTCATGAAATATTTTGAGCTCTACACCCAATTTTCTTCTCTGGTCCAGTGGGCAATTTTGCACTACAACTCATTTAAATACTTCTTTCTAGCCTCCACCAAAATTATGGGATGCGGGTAGTAGCTTATGATTCAACTTTATGCAAAAACCCAGTGATGTTCTTTGAAAGATTTGAGTGAATCATCCTCATCTTCATTCTGGTGCAACTTGGTGATTTGTATTGCCACCATCTGCTAACTTGCTCCTTTACCCATGGGCTTTCTCCTGCTTGTAGTGCACCTTGCCAAACCCTTAAGTCCAGGAGAGTGGACCCATTGGATGATTCTAAGTGCTTGCAATCATGCCCTTTTCTTTCTGTCCAAAACTGAGGTTTTGCAAAACTTGCACTAACAAGTTTCTTCTTTTGACAAACTAACCTCACCACCCTCTTGTCCATCCAAAGAGACACTAGCCTGGAGAATTTGGCCACTCCAAGAAAAGCCTAGGTGCCTGTGGCATTTTGTCAAACACCTGGAGTGCATGGACAGAATTGGCATGAGTGTTTGTTTGCATTGTGAACTTGGCCACCTGACCTAACCACCATGTCCATTTACCTTATGACTAACCCTACCCTAGCCCTGTCTCTTGCCAGCCTCACCCACGACCTCTAGCATGCACTGGCATTTCATCGAACACGTCCCGGGCGTGCTCCGGGCGCGCATAGAGCGTGCGTTTGGCACACACGTGCGCCCGAGCCGCCGCGTCTCGCCCCGCACCCGTTCCGGCCCTTGGCCAACATCAGCTAGCACGCCACGTATCCCCCTGCACCGCCACGCCACCCCGACCACCCCTGGCACCCCACAGCGCCACCGTCCGGACGGTCGTGGCGGCTAGCTGACGGCCGCATGCAGGCCCCGGCCGTGTCGGCGCCGCCCGAGCCACTCCCTCTTGCCAGCTCGCCCTGGAGCAGTGCTCCGCTCGTCCGCTAGCTCCTGCCGCCATCCTCAGCCCCGCCACGTCCCCCTGCTGCTACAGAACGTCGGTCGCCGGTGATCTTATCCCCACCGCCGCAGAACCGACCTCGTCGTGCTATAAAAGGAAGCCTCGAGCTCGTCAAGCCCTCAAGAAACTTCCCTCACTCCCTCACTGACCCTCCCGTGGTAGTAGAAAGAACAAAGGGATCATCTTCTTCCTCTCCGGCAACTCCTGCCGCCGCCACTGCCCCAGCCACTCCGGCACCACCAGGGCCTCCCCCTCTCCACTCTCTCCACCAGAAGCTCTCTCTTCCTCCCGTGAGCCCGCCCCCCTGCTCGATTTTGATCGGGAGCCACCGTAGCCCCAAACCCACATTGCTCCCGAATGCCTCCTCCGCCGCGAAGCTCGCCGCCGGCAGCTCACTCCGTCCCCGCCGACCCAACGACCACCGGGAGGACCGTCCCGGTCTTGCGGATCCATCCGGACCCTCTGGAGCCCGCGGGGAGCCGCCGTTCGCCGGCGTTGATCGCCGTTGCCCCGCCTCCGTTCGGGCAGAGGAAGAGGGGGAAGAGATGGACTGGTCAAACCTGACCAGTGGGCCCCCTGGACCCACTGTCAGAGACCCAGCCCCGCCTCCACGTGTTTAAGTGGAAGCGCAAAACCGCGAGTACGTCTCCCCTTCTTCGAAGGCGTATTCTGCCCGAAACGTTTTTCTTTTTTTCTGTTTTATTTTAAAAACAGATTTGACTAAACTTTGACTGGCTATAACTTTTAAAATATAACTCCAAATGAATTGATTCTTTTTCCTACATATCTCAAATTCTGCCTAGTTTATTTTAAGATTTATTTGCAAAAATTTCAAACAACTTTTTTGTGCTGTTTTGAAATTGTGTGTTAATTCCAACATTTTGAAAATAGGATTTTGGAGAGAGGCAGAAAGCTTTCAAAAGTTTTGGAGAGCACCCCCACCTCTCCACACCTTGAAGGCAAGCATTCTGAACCCCGGCATAATATTTTTGGTGTGTTCATTGACACATTTATAACACCACCTCATTTCGGAGAACTTGTTATTTCATGTGATATGATCATTTGCATGGATGCATATTAGTGATTTCCATGATGTTGGAAATAAACACACTTGTGATGGTAATCATCCTCATGTGCCTTGCATGCATGCCGGAAGAAATCCGGGAAAGCCTCTGCCTTGGGTAGGCGTGAGCTTGTCGCCGGTCTCCGTCGGGACGGTTATGTCCGGTATGGCACAGTAAGGTATAATGAGCGGTGATTCTGTTGGTTGAAATATTTTTGTTATACATATCATGAAGGGAATTCATAAACCTCTTGAGTCGACCGTAGATCGAGTCTTGTTCCAGTAACCCCCATACTTATTTCGTACTACCACTTGTCCCTACAATAGGTAGGGTACGGTTCAGTAAGTCGTCAACCCCTTTCAAGCACACACCGTACAGAGAGGCCATGGTGGAAGATACCGGTTGTAGCCGGTAGGTAGGCCACCTGGTCCGGGGGCATGGGTGTTTCCGGTTGGGACCGAGAGGGGGGCACCCCTTAGAGCGCGCGGTATAAATTTGATCCCATGCTACGCGAGGTTGTAGCCTTCCCACTTAGAGTTTTGCTTGACAGGTGTCGTGGGTGATTCCAGGCACCGGTGAGTTAAGCTGGTGTGTGTAAGTCAGGTGTGTTTTCAATTAAAAGACCGTAGATGGAATTAGTCCCGATGGACTAAAGGAATCCGTTACTAGTGGGTAAAGAGTACACCCTCTGCAGAGATTAAACCTATTCGAATAGCCGTGTCCATGGTTAAGGACTACAGTCTGGGATGGGTCAAGTGTCGGTCTTAGTGTCGGTCTTTGGAGGAAAAACTACTAAACCAGAACGTGGATCATGACTGATGACTTGTGATAAATATGTTTATCTTTATTATGGACTAACCCATTTTATTATCTGAATTATTGGGTATCCCTGGGACGGTTCTACCCCCTGGATATTCATTGTGATTATTTGTTTTATAAGCCCTTTATGCGGTGTCGCTGAGACGCCTGACTGTGGCATTGCTTGTTATTTATTTACTTTATAAGCCCCTTATGTGGTGTCGCTGAGACGCCCGACTGTGGCATTGTTTGTTATTTATTTTATAAGCCCTTTATGTGGTGTCGCTGAGACGCCCGACTGTGGCATTGTCTGTTATTTATTTTTTTATAAGCCCTTTATGTGGTGTCGCTGAGACGCCCGACTGTGGCATTGCTTGTTATTTATTTACCTTATAAGCCCTTTATGTGGTGTCGCTGAGACGCCCGACTGCGGCATTGCTTGTTATTGATTTACTTTATAAACCCTTTACGTGGTGTCGCACAGATGCCCGACTGCGGCATTTTATTCCACTCCATTATTGCTCATTCATGTTGCATATAAAAAACCTGTTTGCACGCATAAGAGATTTTATTTATGACTGACGATATGATCATAGAATAGTTCAGTGCATGATTATCATTTATATTATCCCAGTGTTCATAATGTTTGCGAGTACATTCAAAATACTCACTGGCTTGTCCCTGGCTATTATCTTGGCCAGATTTCTTGCACGGAGAGGAGCGACGCGATAACAGCCCCGGAACCCAAGCAGTGGTGGTAGCAGCCTTGCGAAGATAGGAGTTAACCTGGTCAGCTGTTCCTGTGGGAAATGGAGTTCCATAGACACTGATGATTCACAAACCGCTTCCGCCATCAACCTCTAGAAATCACTTGTTGTACTCATAGGCCAGAATGGTCTTGTGCTACATATTTTGTATTTTGCTTGGAAATTCTGTATCAATTTGGTGCCTCATCAGCTAACAGTAATCCTGGGGCTGGTGAGCACAACGGCCATTTTCTGGAAATTAATACCCGGAAAACCGGTCGTGACAAACTTGGTATCAGAGCCAGGCTGACCATTGGCTAATCCTATCTTAGCCAGGTCGAAAAACCTAGGAAAAACCAACCCACCAGACCCTAACCAAAACCCCAGCCAAGCTTCCCGTGCAAGAAAGCCACACAGTGACCCCGACACTCTTGGCAGTCGGTGCCCAACCTATCAGCCTAGCCCGTCGATCACGCGCTAGAGACCGACACCTATATTGTCCCATTCGCAAGCGTGCGAAGGAAGACTCCGTTCCGTTTTTCTATAAAAAAGGGCACGCTAGCCTCAACACAGCACAACCCGGCCTCTTCCTCAAACCAAGTTATAATGCCTGGCCCCGTCGTGCACAATGAGACCACATCAACCACCCATGAAGGTTTTGTGACCGTGCTCGCGAACCTCACACGCCGTGCCTTTGCATTAGAAGAGCCCCCAGAATATGTTGTGTACCAAGGGTCCATGAGCGGTGAGAGCCGTCAATTCTGGGCCACAGTGCACATCTATGGTAGGGGTCTGTCGCCAGAACGCCCCTACAGGTTCACTGGAAGGACAACTTCCTTCGATCCACAAGCCATCCAACTAGCTGCTTGAGAAGCTATAGTCCAACTCCGGCATTTGTCGCCCAGAGTTAACTGTCGCTCGTTCTACTACTACCCTAGCCGTGACAGATATGGTAGACCACCCCAAGTTGCCAACGAAGATCACGAGACGGATCCTGCTTTATTGCATCTAGTGCGCTATGTAAGTATGCTAGAGGATTTGTTCGATGAAATCACCCTTGATCTGATCGCAGCTCGTGGAGAACTGATCCGCCGAGCCCCAGCAAGAGGAGAAGATGAGCCCGATGCCGACAACCTAGTCGTGCTGTTCGGACAACCAATCGAGACCTTGAGGTCAGCCCCGTCCATCAACCAAGGTGCCTTGATGACCCCAGAAGTGCTTCGTCGCCTTTTGGGAACGCACTCCAACGGGATTGTGGCCAACAATCCCCGAGATGGTCATCATCACTACCCCGACCCTGCAGTTCCTCAACCCCATCCAGCTAATCCTGACGGTGAAAACCGTGGTGAAACCTCGACGTCCGCGAGGCAAGCCCGCTTAGATATGTACGAGGTAGATTAAAATCGCTCGAATGATACCGAGTCTTAGAATATCCTCGTCTTGTAACTGTGTGATCCTGTACCGCCATTATTAAATGCTGTTTCATTGTGCGCCCCTGTTTTTAATAATGGCCATGCATGAGTATGTTGGTGTACGATTGCATTTTTTTTATCCCGGGCGTAGCTGCCAACCTCGACGACGCAAGTTTGTGCTATGAATAAATCTTTTGGTTCCAGCTCACAGGAAAGATATTTTCAAAACAACTCTTAACAAATCTCGAGGACGAGATTTTATTTTAAGGGGGGTAGTGTTGTGACACCCCAAAATTTTGACCTTGTTTTATTAATTAAAATTTTGCCAGGAAATTAAAACTTTTATTTTTTGGGCTCCCTTTTGATTTTTGAACCTTTTTCTCCCTTGCTATTATGGAGTTTTCCCCTAAGTGAAAACTTTTCAAATATGTTATTGGACTTGTTTAACCTCTCAAGAAAAACTTTTCTTTTATTAGTAGAACTAATTACATAATTAATTTGCTTGATCTTTATTTTCTTGAAAAATGGTTTTCCCAAGGTTATATGGCCATATTTGAACTACAACCATTTGATAAATTCACTTAAAATTCCAACCAAAATTTGGAGATGTCAGTTGATGTTTTTAAATCACTTTTATGCAAAAATATCTTTTATTCATGAAATATTTTGAGCTCTACACCCAATTTTCTTCTCTGGTCCAGTGGGCAATTTTGCACTACAACTCATTTAAATACTTCTTTCTAGCCTCCACCAAAATTATGGGATGCTGGTAGTAGCTTATGATTCAACTTTATGCAAAAACCCAGTGATGTTCTTTGAAAGATTTGAGTGAATCATCCTCATCTTCATTCTGGTGCAACTTGGTGATTTGTACTGCCACCATCTGCTAACTTGCTCCTTTACCCCTGGGCTTTCTCCTGCTTGTAGTGCACCTTGCCAAACCCTTAAGTCCAGGAGAGTGGACCCATTGGATGATTCTAAGTGCTTGCAATCATGCCCTTTTCTTTCTGTCCAAAACTGAGGTTTTGCAAAACTTGCACTAACAAGTTTCTTCTTTTGACAAACTAACCTCACCACCCTCTTGTCCATCCAAAGAGACACTAGCATGGAGAATTTGGCCACTCCAAGAAAATCCTAGGTGCCTGTGGCATTTTGTCAAACACCTAGAGTGCATGGACAGAATTGGCATGAGTGTTTGTTTGCATTGTGAACTTGGCCACCTGACCTAACCACCATGTCCATTTACCTTATGACTAACCCTACCCTAGCCCTATCTCTTGCCAGCCTCACCTGTGACCTCTAGCATGCACTAGCATTTCATCGAACACGTCCCGGGCGTGCTCTGGGCACGCCCAGAGCGTGCGTTTGGCACGCACGTGCGCCCGAGCCGCCGCGTCTCACCCCGCACCCATTCTGGCCCTTGGCCAACAGCAGCTAGCACGCCACGTATCCCCCTGCACCGCCACACCACCCCGACCACCCCTGGCACCCCACAGCGCCACCGTCCGGACGGCCGTGGCGGCTATCTGACGGCCGCATGCAGGCCCCGGCCGTGTCGGCGCCACCCGAGCCACTCCCGCTCGCCAGCTCGCCCTGGAGCAGTGCTCCGCTCATCCGCTAGCTCCTGCCGCCATCCTCAGCCCCGCCACGTCCCCCTGCTGCTACAGAACGTCGGTCGCCGGCGATCTTATCCCCACCGCCGCAGAACCGACCTCGTCGCGCTATAAAAGGAAGCCCCGAGCTCGTCAAGCCTTCAAGAAACTTCCCTCACTCCCTCACTGACCCTCCCGTGGTAGTAGAAAGACCAGAGGGATCGTCTTCTTCCTCTCTGGCAACTCCTGCCACCGCCATTGCCCCAGCCACTCCGGCACCACCAGGGCCTCCCCCTCTCCACTCTCTCCACCAGAAGCTCTCTCTTCCTCCCGTGAGCCCGTCCCCCTGCTCGATTTTGATCGGGAGCCACCGTAGCCCCAAACCTACATTGCTCCCGAATGCCTCCTCCGCCGCGAAGCTCGCCGTCGGCAGCTCATTCCGTCCCTGCCGACCCAACGACCACCGGGAGGACCGCCCTGGTCTTGCGGATCCATCCCGACCCTCTGGAGCCCACGGGGAGCCGCTGTTCGCCGGCGTTGATCGCCGTTGCCCCGCCTCTATTCGGGCAGAGGAAGAGGGGGAAGAGATGGACTGGTTAAACCTGACCAGTGGACCCCCTGGACCCGCTGTCAGAGACCCAGCCCCGCCTCCACGTGTTTAAGTGGAAGCGCAAAACCACGAGTATGTCTCCCCTTCTTCGAAGGCGTATTCCGCCCGAAACGTTTTTTTTTCTGTTTTTTAAAACATATTTGACTAAACTTTGACTGGCTATAACTTTTAAAATATAACTCCAAATGAATTGATTCTTTTTCCTACATCTCTCAAATTCTGCCTAGTTTATTTTAAGATTTATTTGAAAAAATTTCAAACACCTTTTTTGTGCTGTTTTGAAATTGTGTTTTAATTCCAATATTTTCAAAATAGGATTTTGGAGAGAGGCAGAAAGCTTTCAAAAGTTTTGGAGAGCACCCCCACCTCTCCACACCTTGAAGGCAAGCATTCTGAACCCTGGCATAATATTTTTGGTGTGTTTGTTGACACATTTATAGCACCACCTCATTTCGGAGAACTTATTATTTCATGTGATATGATCATTTGCATGGATGCATATTAGTGATTTCCATGCTGTTGGAAATAAACACACTTGTGATGGTAATCATCCTCATGTGCCTTGCATGCATGCCAGAAGAAATCCGGGAAAGCCTCTGCCTTGGGTAGGCGTGAGCTTGTCGCCGGTCTCCGTTGGGACGGTTATGTCCGGTATGGCACAGTAAGGTATAATGAGTGGTGATTCTGTTGGTTGAAATATTTTTGTTATACATATCATGAAGGGAATTCATAAACCTCCTGAGTCGACCGTAGATCGAGTCTTGTTCCAGTAACCCCCATACTTGTTTCGTACTACCACTTGTCCCTACAACAGGTAGGGTACGGTTCAGTAAGTCATCAACCCCTTTAAAGCACACACCATACAGAGAGGCCATGGTGGAAGATACCGGTTGTAGCCGGTAGGCAGGCCACCTGGTCCGGGGGCATGGGTGTTTCCGGTTGGGACCGAGAGGGGGGCACCCCTTAGAGCGCGCGGTATAGATTTGATCCCATGCTACGCGAGGTTGTAGCCTCCCCACTTAGAGTTTTGCTTGACAGGTGTCGTGGGTGATTCCAGGCACCGGTGAGTTAAGCTGGTGTGTGCAAGTCAGGTGTGTTTTCAATTAAAAGACCGTAGACGGAATTAGTCCCAATGGACTAAAGGAATCCGTTACTCGTGGGTAAAGAGTACACCCTCTGTAGAGAATAAACCTATTCGAATAGCCCTGTCCATGGTTAAGGACTATAGTCTGGGATGGGTCAAGTGTCGGTCTTAGTGTCGGTCTTCGGAGGAAAAACTACTAAACCAAAACGTGGATCATGACTGATGACTTGTGATAAATATGTTTATGTTTATTATGGACTAACCCATTTTATTATCTGAATTATTGGGTATCCCTGGGACGGTTCTACCCCCTGGATATTCATTGTGATTATTTGTTTTATAAGCCCTTTATGCGGTGTCGCTGAGACGCCCGACTGTGGCATTGCTTGTTATTTATTTACTTTATAAGCCCCTTATGTGGTGTCGCTGAGACGCCGACTATGGCATTGTTTGTTATTTATTTTATAAGCCCTTTATGTGGTGTCGCTGAGACGTCCGACTGTGGCATTGTCTGTTATTTATTTTCTTTATAAGCCCTTTATGTGGTGTCGCTGAGACGCCCGACTGTGGCATTGCTTGTTATTTATTTACCTTATAAGCCCTTTATGTGGTGTCGCTGAGACGCCCGACTGCGGCATTGCTTGTTATTCATTTACTTTATAAGCCCTTTACGTGGTGTCGCACAGACGCCCGACTGCGGCATTTTATTTCCACTCCATTATTGCTCATTCATGTTGCATATAAAAAACCTGTTTGCATGCATAAGAGATTTTATTTATGACTGACGATATGATCATAGAATAGTTCAGTGCATGATTATCATTTATATCATCCCAGTGTTCATAATGTTTGTGAGTACATTCAAAGTACTCACTGGCTTGTCCCTGGCTATTGTCTTGGCCAGATTTCTTGCACGGAGAGGAGCGACGCGATGACAGCCCCGGAACCCAAGCGGTGGTGGTAGCAGCCTCGCGAAGATAGGAGTTAACCTGGTCAGCTATTCCTGTGGGAAATGGAGTTCCATAGACACTGATGATTCACAAACCGCTTCCGCCATCAACCTCTAGAAATCACTTGTTGTACTCATAGGCCAGAATGGTCTTGTACTACATATTTTGTATTTTGCTTGGAAATTCTGTATCAATTTGGTGCCTCATCAACTAACAGTAATCCTGGGGCTGGTGAGCACAACGGCCATTTTCTGGAAATTAATACCCGGAAAACCGGTCGTGACACGACGGCATGCCCGATCAGCTCAATAAGCACCTCAATAAGCAGAAGGAGTTCATCCAAGGCTTGGTGGAGCTGCTGAAGGAGAGCCTCGACGACATGCCCGCTGAGCTCAATAAGCAGGGGGAGTTGACCGCCGACTTGGTGATGCTGCTGAAGAAGAGCATTGCCTCGAAGAAGAAGGCGACCGGCGAAATCCTGCGACTTCAGGAGGACAAGGCGAAGCTCTGCCACGAGATCGACCTGTAGAAGGACAAGAACACCGGCTGGAAGAAGCTGCATGAGAATAGTAGTTCCTCGATGAAGATGCTGTAGGCCCTTGCTACCTCTTGAGCTTGTGTTGGTTTTCCTTGAAGAGGAAAGGGTGATGCAGCAATAGTAGCGTAAGTATTTCCCTCAGTTTTTGAGAACCAAGGTATCAATCCAGTAGGAGGCTCCTCAAAAGTCCCACGCACCTACACAAACAAACAAAGAACTCGCAACCAACGCAATAAAGGGGTTGTCAATCCCTTCACGGCCACTTGCGAAAGTGAGATCTGATAGAGATAGTATAATAAGATAAATATATTTTTGGTATTTTATAATATAGATTGGAAAAGTAAAGATGCAAAATAAAAGTAGATTGAAAGCTTATATGATAAAAGATAGACCCGGGGGCCATAGGTTTCACTAGTGGCTTCTCTCAAGATAACATAAGTATTATGGTGGGTGAACAAATTACTGTCGAGCCATTGATAGAAAAGCAAATAATTATGAGATTATCTAGGCATGATCATGTATATAGGCATCACCTCTGTGACAAGTAGACCGACTCCTGCCTGCATCGACTATTACTCCACACATCGACCACTATCCAGCATGCATCTAGAGTATTAAGTTCATAAGAACAGAGTAATGCATTAAGAAAGATGACATGATGTAGAGGGATAAACTCAAGTAGTACGATATAAACCCCATCTTTTTATCCTCGATGGCAACAATACAATACGTGCCTTGCAACCCCTGTTGTCACTGGGTAAGGACACCGCAAGATTGAACCCAAAGCTAAGCACTTCTCCCATGGCAAGAAAGATCAATCTAGTAGGCCAAACCAAACTGATAATTCGAAGAGACTTGCAAAGATAACTCAATCATACATAAAAGAATTCAGAGGAGATTCAAATATTTCTCATAGATAAACTTGATCATAAACCCACAATTCATCGGATCTAAACAAACACACCGCAAAAAGAGTTTACATCGAATAGATCTCCACAAGAGAGGGGGAGAACATGGTATTGAGATCCAAAAAGAGAGAAGAAGCCATCTAGCTAATAACTATGGACCCGAAGGTCTGTGTAAGCTACTCACAACTCATTGGAGGGGCTATGGTGTTGATGTAGAAGCCCTCCGTGGTCGATTCCCCCTCCGGCGGAGTGCCGACGAAGGCTCCAAGATGGGATCTCGCGGATACAGAAGGTTACGGCAGTGGAAATTGTTTTTCGTTGGCTCCGTGGATGTTTTCGGGGTACGTGGGTATATATAGGAGGAAGAAGTATGTCAGTGGCCGCCCGAGGGGCCCACGAGACAGGGGGGGTGCGCCCTGTAGGGGTGGGCGCGTGATACGTCTCCAACGTATCTGTAATTTTTGATTGCTCCATGCTACTTTATCTACTATTTTAGGCAATATTGGGCTTTATTATCCACTTTTATATTATTTTTCGGACTAACCTATTAACCGGAGGTCCAGCCCAGATTTGCTGTTTTATGCCTATTTCAGTGTTTCAAAGAAAAGGGATATCAGACGAAGTCAAAACGAAACGAAATCAACTGGAGAAGTTATTTTTGGAAGGAAAGCAACCCAGGGAACTTGGAGTGCACGTCAGGGGAGATACGGGCTTCCCACGAGGGTGTGGGGCGCGCCCACCCCCCCCGGGCATGCCCCTACCTCGTGGGGCCCCCATAGCTCCACCGACGTACTTCTTTCACCCATATATACGTACGTACCCTAAAACTTCCAGAACAGAAGATAGATCGGGAGTTCCGCCGCCGCAAGCCTCTGTAGCCACCAAAAACCAATCGGGACCCTGTTCCGGCACCCTGCCGGAGGGGGATCCCATCACTGGTGGCCATCTTCATCATCCCAACGCTATCCATGACGAGGAGGGAGTAGTTCACCCTCGGGGCTGAGGGTATGTACCAGTAGCTATGTGTTTGATCTCTCTCTCTCGTGTTCTATCTCGTGTTCCTCTAAGGCACTATCTTGATGTATCCCGAGCTTTCCTATTGTAGTTGGATCTTATGATGTTTCTCCCCCTCTACTCTCTTGTGATGAATTGAGTTTCCCCTTTGAAGTTATCTTATCGGATTGAGTCTTTTATTAGAACACTTGATGTATGTCTTGCCGTGATTATCTGTGGTGACAATGGGATATCATGTGCCACTTGATGTATGTTTTGGTGATCAACTTGCGGGTTTCGTGACATTGGGAACCTATGCATAGGGGTTGGCACACGTTCTTGACTCTCCGGTAGAAACTTTGGGGCACTCTTTGAAGTACTTTGTGTTGGTTGGATGAATCTGAGATTGTCTGATGCATATCGTATAATCATGCCCACGGATACTTGAGGTGACAATGGAGTATCTAGGTGACATTAGGGTTTTGGTTGATTTGTGTCTTAAGGTGTTATTCTAGTACGAACTCTTTTATAGATTGATCCGAAAGAATAACTTTGAGGTGATTTCGTACCCTACCATAATCTCTATGTTTGTTCTCCGCTATTAGTGGCTTCGAAGTGACTCTTTGTTGCATGTTGAGGGGCTTGTTATATGATCTATCTATGTTATTATTGTTGAGAGAACTTGCACTAGTGAAAGTATGAACCCTAGGTCTTGTTTCCTATCATTGCAATACCGTTTACGCTCACGTTTATCACTTGTTACCTTGCTGTTTTTATTATTTCAGATTACAAATACCTTTATCTACCATCCATATTGCACTTGTATCACTATCTCTTCGCCGAACTAGTGCACCTATACAATTTACCATTGTGTTGGGTGTGTTGGGGACACAAGAGACTCTTTGTTATTTGGTTGCAGGGTTGCTTGAGAGAGACCATCTTCATCCTACGCCTCCTACCACTACTAGGGAAAACCCTATACACAGAATCTTACCAGCAGCGCTCCTCAAAATACCACGCTACTGCTATTTAGCAGCAGCACGTGTTATCAAAACGCGCTGCTGACAGGAAAATAGCAGTAGCGCCTCCACCGCAAACCGCGCTACTGCTATAATTGCCATGACCTCACCCCCCCTAGTCATAGTAGTAGCGCACTATACTGAACAGCGCTACTGCTATATAAGTTAGCAGCAGTGCGCTTCTAGGAAAACCGCTACTGCTAAGATCAGCCCACAAGTTTAGTCCCACCTCGCTCCGTGAACAGGGTGTTTACCACCTTAAATATGTTATTTCCGAAACTACCACAACCAGTTGGTCTTCACTGAACTCTATGTGTAAAATTTGTGGCCGCAATATGAGTCCTCTCCGGTTCTACCGGAGAGCACTCATATTGACAATTCAGATTGTACACAAAAAGATCATTGATGGCCAATGTATTTTTGCATGGACGTATTTTTTCTATAGTTACACTTAGCAGTAGCGGTTTATATGCAAAGCGCTACTGATATTCAGATTAGCTGTAGC
Organism: Triticum aestivum; assembly: GCF_018294505.1. Lineage (NCBI taxonomy): Eukaryota > Viridiplantae > Streptophyta > Magnoliopsida > Poales > Poaceae > Triticum > Triticum aestivum. The sequence continues at coordinate 462,172,993 of NC_057807.1, read as the reverse complement.
GCGTTTTGGCAAACGCGCTGCAACTATCCCTACCTTATCCCCACGCGCACGACCGGCCCTCACTCACACTCTCACTCTCGCCCGCGTAACCGTCATCGTGCGTCGCCGCCGCCGCTGCCGCCTTCGTCTGTCCGCCGCCGAGGTACTCCCCTCCTTCCGTCCCTCCTTCCTCCTCCTCGCACATCCTCCCTCCACCTGCGGCCGCCCCTCCCTCCTTTGCCGCCGCCCTGCTCCCTCCGCCTGCGGCCGCCCCTCCTCCCTCCTCCGCCGGCAGCCCTCCTCCCACCGCCCTCGACCTCGCCACCCCTAGCTACCTCTCCGTCGCCCCCCACCCCCTGCCACTAGTTAGTACTAGATTTAGTAGTAGTAGATGTTAATTTAGGGTTCATAGCTAGTACTAGATGTTGCTTAGTTAGTACTAGATTTTTAGTAGTAGTAGATGTTAATTACTAGTTAACTAGGGCAGTATGATTAATAGTAGTTGTAGTTGAACTACTTTAGTTGTAGTTGAACTAGTTTAGTAAGTAAGTTAATAAACTAGTTGAACTAGTTGAATTAATAGAACTAATGTATTTTTAGTAAGATAATTAATATAACTAGTTGAACTACTTTATTTTTAGAAAGAACTAGTTTTTTTTCTATTTATAGTAAGTTTATATTTAGTAAGAACTAGTTGAATTAATAAAACTAGTTGAACATGTCATATTTGTTGTTATTTTTTAGTTTAAGCAATTATTCGGGATGTATTAGTGATAACTTATATGGTTTCAGGTGACCACCGTCATCCCCGTCACCGACCCCCTCTGACATCCCCGCCGTCGTCCCAGTCACCGACCCCCTCCGACATCGAGGTGAGACCAGCCAAATATCCTTGTATATCTTGTGTTGTTGCTCAAATAGGATATGTGGTTGCCCAAGTGGCCGTTCATGTTCAGTTTACATCTCCGAGTGGCCTATGTTTTGCCGGAGTGTTGATTAATTTCCATTCCGGCAAATTTCAAGCGCTCGATATGTCCTTTTTTAGCAAAGGTCATGCTGGATTTTTTTCGTGAATTCTGGCATGACTTGTGCTAGAATATGTACAAGTTTAATCTTCGAATTATGAACGTAGGAAATGTCATACTTGGACGACGACAGTCTCCTGGGGGAGTGTAGCTGGTGCCACGACGATCGAGGTATGTGCGACAGGTTCGTTCAGCTGGATGAAGATCGGCGCTTCAGCATTAAGCTCGATGAGACCTTCGATTGTGAAACGGTACGCAACAACGACAAGTGTTTTTTTCGTAATTAAGCATGACTTCAACTATTTCAACGTCTAATTTTCATATTTTACAATTCGACTAGCTTATTCCATGCCATGCAAGACGCTATGTCTTGGAGAGGATGGGTTTTGAAGACCATGAAAATTTCGAAACAAAGAAAATACACCTAAGGACCCATCATGATATGGATTTTGAAGTAAATCTGTGCAATGCTCAGAGCGTAACCCATTTTGGTTGCCAAAATTCGGAAGCACTTTGCAAAATGTATGGTTTTTATGAGGGTATGATTGTCACCATGGATCTTGGTGATCCTGACATCGAGCAAGACAATATGGACATTTGGGTCCTTGTTGATACGCTTCCGATTGTACCGCTATGTGAGTTTCTCAAACATAGTTATTAACTAATTTATATTGTTTATTTCAAAATAGTTGATAGCTTATTTCCATTGACAGCTTATTTTGATTCTTCAAAGACTGTGCGAAAGATGGTAGATAAAACCCACTACACCGATGGCACCGAATTAACGTATAAGGAGAAAAATCATCTGATCACATTTTGTACTCTTCTTGAGAATTACAATAACTATTATCGAACTCCTCCAAATTATGGTGAATATGTGCCACTAGTGCATGTGTTGAACCACGGTAACTTCTCTGGAGATACCCTGGTAAGATTTTTTACTATTACGACATCCGTGCATCTTTTGCATACTTCTAAAACTAGTACATCATTGCTAACTAGGAAGTTATTATTATGTTTTTCAACAGAAACTCCCGATGGATTGTGTGCCTCATCTGATGTCTCTGCATGGTTGCCTCTCAGTTCTGAACATACTGCCAGGTAAATCTACGGAGCTCACCTGTGCATATCGGATTTCTAAAACCCGTGAACACATGTTCATCAAAGAATGGAAGAAATGTATGGACATTCGCAAGGAGGCTCTTGGAAGTAACATTCAGCGAAAGGCAAGAATTGGAGACATGCTAATCTCCATTCTCCATAATGGAGAGTCAGGGGCTATCTTGTTTTTTGCTATTTTACCTTAGAAAATGTAGTAGGTCTTAATCAAATGTAATAGGTCCTATGAGGTACAATATGTTTATTATGTGGTAATGTGTTAGAGTTGATAATGAGGAGTACTTGTGATTATGACTAGTGACCAATTTGCTATGTGATGTCATTGATGAAAACGATGATCTTGAGGAGGTGTTATATGACAATGATGTATTATGATGATAAGTTGTTAATGATATGATGATGATGATGATGATATTATTATATCATTGGGTGAAAGAACCGTGGATTAGTTTCAAGTGGATGGACATCCACTTGAAACTAGTCCACGGTTCTTTCACCCCATGATGTAATAACTCATTATGATGTAAAAACAATCTCTAAATTTCTGTTGTATGAAAACTTGTGTAAAGGTGTATGAATACAACATGGAATAAAAAAGAAATAAAATACTAAATAATAGTAGTAGCGCGGGAAAGGAGAAGCGCTACTACTAATTACCAGTAGCGTTGTTCTGAAGAAGCGCTACTACTAAGTCAATTTAGCAGTAGCGTGGATCCAGGCGCGCTATTGCTAAGCATTAGCTGTAGCGCCTTCTCAGTAGCGCTCCTACCCGTGCTACTGATAGGCCTACAACCCGCGCTGCTGCTAGGCTTTTCCCTAGTAGTGTACGGACTGATAAACCTTAGGTCATCCACTTAAGGGAAATTTGCTACTGTCCTACAAACCTGTGCACTTGCAGGCCCAACAACGTCTACAAGAAGAAGGTTGTGTAGTAGACATCAAACTCTTTTTTGGCGCCGTTGCCGGGGAGGTTAGCGCTTGAAGGTGTATCTTTAGATCTTGCAATCGAATATTTTTGTTTCTTGTTTTATCACTAGTTTAGTTTATAAAAGAAAATTAAAAAAATGGAATTAAGGATGCCTCATATGCTTCATCTTTTTAATGTCTTTTGTGAGTATGATGGAAAGGAAAATTGTGCTCAAGTACTAGAAGAAGAATTACATAGAATGCTTGGCATAAAATATGTGAATGATGAGCATGATTGCAATGTTTTTAGTATGAATTCCTTGAATATCCATGATGCCAATGATATGCAAAGCCACAAGCTTGGGGAAGCTATGTTTGATGAAGATGGTATTTTTGTCCCCCAAGCTTTAATGAGAAAATTTACTATGATGAAAGCATGCCTCCTATCTATGATGATTATTGTGATGACATGTATGCTTTAAAGAATAATGATAACCATGAAACTTGTCATCTTGATCCTAATTTTAAATCATATGATAGTTATTTTGTTGAGTTTGCTCCCACTACTATTCATGAGAAGAATTTTGCTTATGAGGAGAGTAGTAAATTTTCTATGCTAGTAGATCATGAAAAGATGCTTTAGGTGCTGGTTACATTGTTGAATTCATTCATGATCCTACTAAAAAATATTATGAGGGAGGAACATATGCTTGTAGGAATTGCAATAATATCAAGTTTCCTCTCTATGTGCTTCAAGTTTTGAAGCTATGCTTGTTTTACCTTCCTATGCTAGTTGATTATCGTTCCCATAAGTTGTTTTCTCACAAAATCCCTATGCATAGGAAGTGGGTTGGACTTAAAAGTGCTAGTCATATGCTTCATGATGCTCCCGTTATGTTTCAATTTTTATCTTTTATGTGAGCATCATTGTCATCATCATGCCTAGCTAGAAAGGCATTAAAGAAAAGCACTTGTTGGGAGACAACCCAATATTTATCCTTACTGTTTTTGTGTGTTCACATGATTATGCTACTGTAGTAATCATGTTTTATAGATTTTGTTTCAATAAAGTGCCAAGTAAGACCTTTAGGATGGCTTACGGTGACAGTTGTGTTGATCCTGCTGAAAAACAGAAACTTTTGCACCCAGTAAATTAGTTTTGTTAATTCACAGAAACGTGATATTAATCTGATTCTTTTTGCTATGGATTGGTACACGAATTTATTAGGACTTCCTTATTTGGTAGCATTTTTGGAGTTCCATAAGTATACGTTTGATACAGATTACTACAAACTGTTCTGTTTTTGACAGATTCTGTTTTCTATGTGTTGTTTGCTTATTTTGATGAATCTATGAGTAGTATCGGAGGGTATGAACCATAGGTAAGTTTGAGTACAGTAGATATTACACCAATATGAATTTAGAATGACTTAATTACAGTACCAATGTGGTGGTTTTGTTTTCTTATACTAACAGAGCTTACGAGTTTTCTGTTGAGTTTTGTGTTGTGGAGTTTTCAAGTTTTGGGTAAAGATTTGATGGACTATGGAATAAGGAGTGGCAAGAGCCTAAGCTTGGGGATTCCCATGGCACCCCAAGGTAATATGCAAGGACAACCAAGAGCCTTAGCTTGGGGATGCCCCGGAAGGCATCCCCTCTTTCGTCTTCGTTCATTGGTAACTTTACTTGGAGCTATATTTTTATTCACCACATTATATGTGTTTTGCTTGGAGTGTCATTTTCTTTTGTTAGTATTAGCTTGCTGTTATTTAGAATAATGTTTTGCATCTTTAGTTTCAATAAAGAAGTCAAGGATAGCCTTTCCCATGCTTATTTTGCTAGTATACATGTTGCTGTTTGAAAAACAGAAAGTTTACCGCTGTTGCAAAAATTCCCTAGAAAAGTCAGAGAGTGGTATAATGTTGAATCTTTTTGAATATTGAGCTCTGATAAATTTATTACAGTGGGAATTTTAGTTCATAATTTTTGGAGTCAGTGATACTCTTGCATTCTTTACAGACTGTACTGTTTTGGCAGATTGCTGTTATGGTTGCATTGTTTGCATATGTTTGCTTGATTAATGATTCTATTTGAGGATAGGAGTATTAAATATGCAGAGTCATTTGGTATGAAATGTTGAATAATTATTTAAGTGATTTGTTACAGTAGAAAATGATAAGGTTTTGCATTGGTTTATACTAACCTATCTCACGAGTTCTTGTTGAGTTTGTTGTGAATGAAGCTTTTGATAAAAAGAGAAACCATGATATGAGAGGAATTAAGGAGACACAATAGCTCAAGCTTGGGGATTCCCAAGGCAACCCAAGATAATATTTCAATAAGTCTCAAGCATCTTAGCTTGGGGATGCCCCGGTAGGCATCCCACCTTTCTTCTTCAACAACTATTGTATAGTATCGGTTGAGCCTAAATTTTTGCTTCTTCACATGAGTTATGATATCCTTGCAATGTAGTTTTCTTTAGCTTTGCTTGCTGTTTTAATAAAGTATCAAGATCTGAAATTATTAAATGAGAGAGAGTCTTCGCATAGTTGTATAATTATTTAGCTACTCATTGATCTTCACTTATATCTTTCGGAGTAGTTTTTGTTATTGCTCGTAATGCATCACTTATACCTTTTAGAGCATGGTGGTAGTTTTACTTTGAAGAAATAGATGAACTCTCATACTTCACTTAGATTATTTTGAGAGTCTTAAATAGCATGGTAATTTGCTTAATGTTAATATACTTGGTATTTAAGATATGTGAAACTTTCTTATGAGTGTGTTGAATACAAAGATAAGTTTGATGCTTGATAATTGTTTTGAGATATGAAGGTGATAATATCATGCTAGTTGGGTAATTGTGAATTTGAGAAATGCTTGTGTTGAAGTTTTCAAGTCACGTAGCATGCACGTATGGTTAAAGTTGTGTAACAAATTTGAAACATGAGGTGTACCTGGCTTGTGCATCCTTATGAGTGGCGGTCGGGGACGAGCGATGGTCTTTTCCTACCAATCTATCCCCCTAGGAGCATGCGCGCAGTACTTGATTTTTGATGGCTTCTAAATTTTTGCAATAAGTATATGAGTTCTTTTGACTAATGTTGAGTCCATGGATTATACGCACTCTCACCTTTCCGCCTTTGCTAGCCTCTTCGGTACCATGCATTACCATTTCTCACCTTGAGAGTTGGTGCAAACTTCGCCGGTGCATCCAAACCCCGTGATACGATACACTCTATCACACATAAACCTCCTTATATCTTCCTCAAAACAGCCACCATACCTACCTATCATGGCATTTCCATAGCCATTCCGAGATATATTGCCATGCAACTTCCATCATCATCGTCATGACATACATTACTTTTGTCATATTGCCATTGCATGATCATGTAGTTGACATCATATTTGTGGCAAAACCACCATGCATTATTTTTCATACATGTCACTCTTGATTCATTGCACCATCCCGGTACACCGCCGGAGGCATTCATATAGAGTCATATCTTGTTCTAAGTTTCGAGTTGTAATCCTTATGTTGTAATCAATAAAAGTGTGATGATCATCATTATTAGAGCATTGCCCAAAAAAGGCCAAAAAAGAGAAAGGCCCAAAAAAATAAAAAAAATAAAAAGGGCAATGCTACTATCTCTTTTTCCACGCTTGTGCTTCACAGTAGCACCTTGTTCTTCATGTAGTGAGTCTCATATATTGTGCTTCAAAGTAGCACCTTGTTCTTCATGTAAGTGAGTCTCATAATTTGTCTTTTCATACTAGTGGGAATTTTTCATTATAGAACTTGGCTTGTATATTCCTACGACGGGCTTCCTCAAATTGCCCTAGGTCTTCATGAGCAAGCGAGTTGGATGCACACCCATTAGTCTTCTTTTGTTGAGCATTCATAGCTCTAGTGCATCCGTTGCATGACAATCCCTACTCCTCATGTTGACATCAATTAATGGGCATCTCCATAGCCCGTTGATTATCCTTGTCAATGTGAGACTTTCTCCTTTTTTGTCTTCTCCACACAATCCCCATCATCATTTCTATTCCACCCATAGTGCTATATCCATGGCTCACGCTCATGTATTGCATGAAGGTTGAAAAAGTTTGAGATTATTTAAGTATGAAACAATTGTTTGGCTTGTCATCGGGGGTATAGAAGTTGGGAACATCTTTGTGTGACGAAAATGAAGCATAGCCTAACTATATGATTTTGTAGGGATGAACTTTCTGTTGCCATGCTATTTTGAGAAGACATGATTGCTTTTATTAGTATGCTTGAAGTATTATTATTTTTGTGTCAATATGAACTTTTGTCTTCAATCTTTCGGATCTGAATATTCATATCACAATTAAGAAGATTTACATTGAAATTATGCCAAAGTGTCACTCCGCATCAAAAATTCTTTTTTATCATTTACCTACTCGAGGACGAGCAGGAATTAAGCTTGAGGATGCTTGATACGTCTCCAACGTATCTATAATTTTTTATTGCTCCATGCTACTTTATCTACTGTTTTAGGCAATATTGGGCTTTATTATCCACTTTTATATTATTTTTGGGACTAACCTATTAACCGGAGGCCCAGCCCAGATTTGTTGTTTTAGGCCTATTTCAGTGTTTCGAAGAAAAGGGATATCAGACGGAGTCAAAACGGAACGAAATCAACTAGAGAAGTTATTTTTGGAAGGAAAGCAACCCAGGGAACTTGGAGTGCACGTCAGGGGAGATATGGGCTGCCCACGAGGGTGGGGGCGCGCCCACCCACCCCCCCTCCCGGGCACGCCCCCTACCTCGTGGGGCCCCCGTGGCTCCATCGACGTACTTCTTTCACCCATATATACCTACGTACCCTAAAACTTCCAGAACAGAAGATAGATCGGGAGTTCCGCCGCCACAAGCCTCTGTAGCCACCAAAAACCAATCGGGACCCTGTTCCGGCACCCTGCCGGAGGGGGATCCCATCACCAGTGGCCATCTTCATCATCCCGGTGCTATCCATGACGAGGAGGGAGTAGTTCACCCTCGGGGCTGAGGGTATGTACCAGTAGCTATGTGTTTGATCTCTCTCTCTCGTGTTCTCTCTCGTGTTCCTCTAAGGCACGATCTTGATGTATCCCGAGCTTTGCTATTGTAGTTGGATCTTATGATGTTTCTCCCCCTCTATTCTCTTGTGATGAATTGAGTTTCCCCTTTGAAGTTATCTTATCGGATTGAGTCTTTTATGAGAACACTTGATGTATGTCTTGTCATGATTATCTGTGGTGACAATGGGATATCATGTGCCACTTGATGTATGTTTTGGTGATCAACTTGTGGGTTTTGTGACATTGGGAACCTATGCATAGGGGTTGGCACACGTTCTTGACTCTCCGGTAGAAACTTTGGGGCACTCTTTGAAGTACTTTGTGTTGGTTGGATGAATCTGCGATTGTCTGATGCATATCGTATAATCATGCCCACGGATACTTGAGGTGACAATGGAGTATCTAGGTGACATTAGGATTTTGGTTGATTTGTGTCTTAAGGTGTTATTCTAGTACGAACTCTTTTATAGATTGATCCGAAAGAATACTTTGAGGTGGTTTCGTACCCTACCATAATCTCTATGTTTGTTCTCTGCTATTAGTGGCTTCGAAGTGACTCTTTGTTGCATGTTGAGGGCTTGTTATATGATCTATCTATGTTATTATTGTTGAGAGAACTTGCACTAGTGAAAGTATGAACCCTAGGCCTTGTTTCCTATAATTGCAATACCGTTTACGCTCATGTTTATCACTTGTTACCTTGCTGTTTTTATTATTTCAGATTACAAATACCTTTATCTACCATCCATATTGCACTTGTATCACTATCTCTTCGCCGAACTAGTGCACCTATACAATTTACCATTGTATTGGGTGTGTTGGGGACACAAGAGACTCTTTGTTATTTGGTTGTAGGGTTGCTTGAGAGAGACCATCTTCATCCTACACCTCCTACGGATTGATAAACCTTAGGTCATCCACTTGAGGGAAATTTGCTACTATCCTACAAACTTGTGCACTTGTAGGCCCAACAACGTCGACAAGAAGAAGGTTGTGTAGTAGACATCAGCGCGCCCTCCTATCTCGTGGCCGCCTCGGCTGCTTCTTGGCTTGCACTCCAAGTTCTCTGGATCACGTTCGTTCCAAAAATCACGCTCCCGAAGGTTTCATTCTGTTTGGACTCCGTTTGATATTCCTTTTCTTTGAAATACTGAAATAGGCAAAAAAAATAGCAATACGGGCTAGGCCTACGGTTAGTAGGTTAGTCCCAAAAATGATATAAATGTGTAAAGTAAAGCCATAAACATCCAAAAGGGGTAATATAATAGCATGGAACAATAAAAAATTATAGATACGTTGGAGACGTATCAGCCCTCGTCATGGAACAGAAGGAGGAGTTGGCGAAGCTCCGCATCGAGCACCCGGCTGCTGTCAAGGTACGTAATGCGGCCGTGGAACAGATGAGGAAGGATCGCATCGAGAAATCCCGCGTCATGGAAAGAATGAAGAAGATGGCGGAGGAGACGCGCAAGGAGATGGAGGTCGTGGAGGCGATGAAGAAGCAATTACGACTCTGCGATGAATTAGGTCATTTGGGGTGATAATCTTCCTTATTCTTTTGCTCCTGTGTTTCATCTTTTGCTTCGGGTGTTTCGCCGCACGTGTCATGTTCTTTGCGAGGCATGAATAGAACAATGCTTTTTTAGGGAATGAATAGAACAATGCTAACAATGAGATGACTAGCAAATTAGATCATTTTTTATCGCCATATGGCACTGGGCTGCTGTGTTTCGTGCTCCTCCGTTGTAGTACTACTCCAGTGGAAAACTTGAGTATACCGCACGGTTCTTTGCTCCTCCTCAAGTCGTTGGCGCATTTATACGAGCAGTCAAATCACAAGGCCCCGCCTTCTAGCAGCAATGAGCCGTTAAATCACAAAGGCCCTCGCCTCTCGTGAAACCGACCAAGCTAGACTGCCCCACCCTCTAGCCTTTTAAAAAATGTATACTTTTTTACAGTAATAGTATCGATGGATTGCGCCATGGAGCAAAAACTTGAAATTTTAAAAAAAGGTGGTACATATAGAGAGCGCTCGTTCCCAAATTATGCATATAGTACTATTAAAAAGGCTAGTCACAATAATGGTGTCCAGCACAACCCACCCCTCAAATAAAACTAAGCATCCTGAAATTCTTTGACAAAACTAAGCACCCTGAAATTCTTTGACAACTAAACAGCTAGCTATATGATGTTGGTCATATATATTGTACGTATATAATGTGAAGAAACGAGTGGTAGTACTATACCAACTAAAAGATAAAATGTAAGAAATACTAGTATGTATGTACTGGAGAGTTAAAGTAATGAGAAGAAACATAACATAGTTTTGCTGGGGGCTCAGCACAACAGACCCCTCAAATTAAATTAAGCACACCTGAAATGAAACTTTGCAACTATTCCGGTAGGCACTGTATTAGAACCACCATGAGCAATGACACTGCCACCTTACCCGAGTCCTCGTCCATGTCCCCGACTTCATCCTTGTCCCTCTTCCTCTTGGCCGATACTTCTTTGCTTGAACCGCACACTTGGCTCTTGCTCTTCATCCAACCCTTGTAGATATTGAAACAAAGGTAGCCATCCATTGCAGCATAGTGGATGTGGCATATACCTAGTACATTCCGCTGCCATGCATAACGATGAAACATGTATGGAGGTTTCTCCAGTTTACCATACGAAGGATGAACCATGGCTCCTGCCAGGGTCAGCATTGAAGGCTGATGAGAGGGCAGCAACCGATTCTTCTGGAGGTCGAAGGGGTTGCCTACAACAAGGTCTATCCGACCCAGGACTTCTTTGTCGTTCGTAAAGTCTACAGTGACGAATTTGACTAGGTTGCTCTCGAGGAAGTTCTTAAAATCCAGGCATTCAACATCGGCATGGCATATGTGGTAGACCAAGCATAAGTGATGCACGCAAACCTGGACCATGGCGGGCTTCTTCCTCTCTTCGTCCTTTAGATCCTTCTCTCGTCCCAGGACTATGGTGTACTCAACATCTAGCCTAGCGACCCACTCATCATCTGAGTTTTCGAACATGCGTCTGAAGCGAGAAAGGCATCCTTTCACCATCGCGAAAGAACGAGTGTAGATGACGTCGAACTCATCGCTGGTGATGGTTCTAACCTTGTACTCACCGCCGATCATGGAGATTTGGGACGCCATGGATTTGGGAGGAGGGTTAGGATTAGTGGAACTACCGTAATGTGAAAGGACGGGACGACTAGGAGCGAACCGCCGTAGTATTGAAGGACGTGCGGGGACGAGTAGGAGCAAACTGCCAGTGTGCGAACGGCAGGGTAGTGGATTTCCATTCTCCCATGATACAGGCTTCGGAGAGCCCTTGGATCTAAGATAGAACGGTTGCATGGCGTGATTCTAGACCTATGGGTGAATATCCTATCTTGGAGGGTTATTCTGCAAATTTTTAGCAACTTAGCATGCGACTGTTTGATCTCAGATCCAAGGGCTACTAGCAGCCCGTATCATGGTCGCGCCTACCATGACTGTCGCGTCGCTCGCGCGGTCGCGCCCTTGGAGATTTAACATGGTGCGTTAGGCTATCTGATGTTGGCATGTCATACATAGTCATCACTTAGTCACTCATACTACAACAAGGTTGGCCATAAGGTTGGCTATAAGTGTATTTTTTACTTCTCTCTATCTCTTTGTACAGAGTATCTCACTGGTTGGAAAGGCATGCAAATTCCCAAAACCCTTCCTACACCCTGAATCGAATTTTTTGCCTAACAAGTTGTGCCGTGCAATTGGAATTCCAACTTGAGTACTACTACTAGTAGGAGTACCAGGGGCCAGTTCTTTTAGGCTTCTAGATTAGTAATCCCATAACTACTACCTTCGTCCTGGTTTATTGGTCCCCATTGTAATCTGTGTCAAATTTTGATCATAAATTTAACTAATGAAATGTTAGTGCATGTCACATGCACTAACATTTTATCAGTTAAATCTTTGGTCAAAATTTAGCACAAATTACAATGGTGAGGAATAAACCAGGACAGAGGTACTGTACTACTAGTACTAATTTAGAAGCCCAAATAAATGAGTGCTAAGGGTGCCACATAGGCAAGAAAATGATGTGGCAAAGCAATTAAAGAAGAGAGAGAGCATTAGGGTGACCCTAGGAGGAAATGGTGCTAAGCGCGTGAACCTATGCAAAATGACTATCAACCAATGAATGATGGAGTTTAATTGTTAAACAATTCAATGAGGGAGGCTTAGATACAAAAGCTAAGCACTAATGCACTGGGGAGACTAGTTGCTAAGGTTTTAAATGCGCTTAGCACCTCACGTAAGCACCAGTGCATTGGAAGCAGCCTTACTCTCCACTGTGACTAGTCTTATGGGAAAAGCTGGGGAAGACGCCAAAAGAACTGGCCCTAGGAATAGTAGCTACGGATCGAGTGTGCGAGATGAACCGGAGAAAGTAAATGCAGAGAGATGAAATGCAAAAAAGACGGAGGGGTGTGATGGTTGCTTGTCCTTTTATTTTACCAGGCCACTTATACTGAGAGTGGTTGGGTTTTGTGATATGACGGCTTTACTGCCGCGCCACGACCGGGGTGAGAGGTGAGACTCCCGTGCAGCGCCGCCTTCTACACTAGTACTACTACATAGGTCGTGGTTTATCCGCCATTGAATTTGACTAAAGATTTAACTGACAAAATGTTAGTGCATGTCAACAAAAACAATATCGTATTTGAACATAGTTTTCAATGATATAATTTTAGGTGACATGCATCATCATTTATCATACTATATATAATATTAGTTCAATTTTTGGTCGTACTAATCTATAGTAGTAAGGTGCCCGTGCGTTGCACGGAAGAGTGAAATGCATTGATCGGGGAGTTGTTTATTTTGACAAAGGATGTGGGGGTCATCTCATGTGTAATAGGTATCGATAGGTTTCTTCGGATATTATTTCATCTCTAGAGCTCAGAAACATCCGGGTGAAATAGATAAAAAAGTATCTTTTGCAAACAAAAGCATTCAACTGTTCAACCTGCATCCAAAACTTGTGAAGAAATAACTCTTATTGTGCTTTGCAGGAAATGGTTCATCATAAGTTTTTCACCAGTATGCTACCTCTTGAGCACTGCGTTGGATTTCCCCGAAGAGGAGAGGATGATGCAGTAAAGTAGCATAAGTATTTCCCTCAGTTTTTGAGAACCAAGGTATCAATCTAGTAGGAGACCATGCACAAGTCCCTCGTACCTACACAAAACGATAGCAACTCGCAACCAACGCTTAGGGGTTGTCAATCCCTTCACGGTCACTTACAAGAAATAGAGATAATATTTTTGGTATTTTTGATAGATAGATGCAAAGTGAAAAGTAAAGGCAAAGTAAAAACAAAGCAAGTAAATAAAGTGATATAGATTGATATGATGAGAATAGACCCGGGGGCCATAGGTTTCACTAGTGGCTTCTCTCGAGAGCGTAAGTATTCTACGGTGGGTGAACAAATTACTGTTGAGCAATTGACAGAATTGAGCATAGTTATGAGTATATCTAGGCGATGATCATGTATATAGGCATCACGTCCAAAACAAGTAGATCGAAACGATTCTGCATCTACTACTATTACTCCACTCATCGACCGCTATCCAGCATGCATCTAGAGTATTAAGTAAAAACAGAGTAACGCCGTAAGCAAGATGACATGATGTAGAGGGATAAATTCATGCAATATGATAAAAACCCCATCTTGTTATCCTCGATGGCAACAATACAATACGTGCCTTGCAACTCTTTCTGTCACTGAGTAAGGACACCGCAAGATTGAACCCAAAGCTAAGCACTTCTCCCATTGCAAGAACTACCAATCTAGTTGGCCAAACCAAAAAGATAATTCGAAGAGACTTGCAAAGATAACTCAATCATACATAAAAGAATTCAGAGAAGAATCAAATATTTTCCATAGATAATACTGGATCATAAACCCACAATTCATCGGTCTCAACAAACACACCGCAAAAAGAAGATTACATCGAATAGATCTCCATGAGAGAGGGGGAGAACATTGTATTGAGATCCAAAAAGAGAGAAGAAGCCATCTAGCTACTAGCTATGGACCCGAAGGTCTGAAGTAAACTACTCACACTTCATCGGAGGGGCTATGGTGATGATGTAGAAGCCCTCCGTGGTGGATGCCCCCTCCGGCAGAGCTCCGGAACAGGCCCCAAGATGGGATCTCGTGGATACAGAAAGTTGCAGCGGTGGAATTAGGTTTTTGCTCCTCTTGTGATCGTTCGGGGATACGTAGGTATATATATAGGAGGAAGGAGTACGTCGGTGGAGCTCCGAGGGGCCCACGAGGTAGGGGGGCACCCTCCACCCTCATGACCGCCTCTGGCGCTTCTTGGAGTAGGGTCCAAGTCTCTTGGGTCACGTTCGGTTGGAAAATCATGATCCCGAAGGTTTCATTCCATTTGGACTCCGTTTGATATTCTGTTTCTTCGAAATACTGAAAAAGGCAAAAAACAGCAATTCTGGGATGGGCCTCCGGTTAATAGGTAAGTCCCAAAAGTAATATAAAAGTGGAAAATAAAGCCCAATATAGTCCAAAACAGTAGATAAAGTAGCATGGAGCAATCAAAAATTATAGATACGTTGGAGACGTATCACAGTACTGTAATAAAAATTCATACATGGAAGATTCTAGACTAAAATATAAATGGATACACTTTTATTCATGCGCGATACTCCAATAGAGCAACATCATGCATGGAAGTCTCCACATGCTTAGACAGCGGATTACATTGAGCAAAGACTAATGATCAACATTTAACTTAGTAATGCAGATGTCCAGGTGAACCTCCTTGGAGTCCCCATGCACATTGTTGGGGGTCAAGTAATACCATGCGTCTTCCATGTCCACATTGGCGGGAAGGTCCCAACTCGACAGAGTCCAAGTCAGCCTGACGTAGCCAATGTCGCCGCCCACGTACCTCCGAGGGGTAGTAATAGTGAGCACGCAGCCGTACATCAGCCTCGTGTCAGTGTCAGCATTAGCATCGTCGCCCCTGACGCACACTACAGATATGTGGCGGCGGCCTGCGCGGGCCTCGCCGGTGGCCACGATCAAGAGGAAGACGTTGTCGTCCTCCTCCGAGACTAGCAGGCGGCGCTGATCCTCCAGCGACTCCGGCACGGTGAATAGGTAGCACGTCTCGTACTTGATGTTCTTTGCCAAGGGCTAGTAGTGATCGCCACACGCCTGCGTTAGGTCATGCACGATGTCCGCCGATGAGCCCCAAAATGGCACCGGGCACTCATAGCAGTAGATGAAGGGCTCCTTGGAGGCATCGACCAGGCCGTCCATGAAACGGGAGTGGCGGTAGGGGACGTTCCGCCAGTTGAATATATGAGCAAGTTACAATGAGATTTACTACAAAATAAATCATGACGGCTATAACAGAGATTAAACTAATCATGCGGACTAGCATAGTAGATGAACAGATCGAGTCTAGGACACAGACTAGAAACATGAATTCTACCACGATTTTGAACAGGAAGGACAGAAACACATATGGTGCAACGGGAGCAGCACCATTGGCGTTGAGGTTGTCACCCATGTCGTTGAGGAAGAGGTTACCGAGGTCGGGGAAGAATTCATCATCGGTGAAGTCGTCGCTGCTAGCAGTCGCGAGAGTGCACTCCCCAAATGTCAACAGCGCCTGCCGAATGGAGCGCAGGAGGGAGTGGCTGTAGGGGATGTTGCGGCCACCGAATGGAGCATAGGAGTTGCCCACGAAGCAGTAGATGGTGCTCCTCCCTAGTCTCTAATCTTATCTCTATCTCTACTACTCTTCTTTGTTTTTTATAATATACTAGTTGTAGTTGTCAAATCGAATAGTACTGCACCGTCCACTGCACGCCCAGCTGAACACGCCTCCTCGCCTCCATCAAACCCCTCCGTTAAACCCGCATACAAACCGAGAAACCTACTCCGGCCCACGGGAGGAAATTTGCCGGTTGCCGTTGGAGAATAATAGAGTCACGTCCAATCCATTTGATTTAATTGCGTGTATGATTCTCCCTCTATAAAAAGTTAATTGCACCCTTAATCTTGTATTCTAAGTACTCTGTGGGTTCCATAGTCAGTATAGTGTACATGACTTGCAGGCTGGCTACAGATTCATACAGAAAGTTAAAAAGAAACAAATCCATGACTTGCAGGATTGAAGTTAGCACCGATGGTGGTTCGTAGTCGTTCCACGCTCGGGCATTGAAGTTTGTAACTATTTTAGATTAGAACATACTACTCCTCTGGTGCTAGTAGTAGAGCAGAGTCCTACTCCACTATACTACTCTACTCAAGCAAGTTAGGGCATAGTAGCAGGTACTATAGGGAGTACCAGTACTATGATCACTCAAGTAAGTTGTCTGACTTCATATGACCCTACGCTGATGGTATGTGTCTCGTAAGTCAAGCGGCGTGTTGTAGTCATCATCACCTGTCCACTTCCTGCAGCACATATTCGCTTCTCCATCTTTGTCTGCTCTTCCATCCCCGGTAAGGTGCCTCCCCCTCGTCCGGAACCCAAGCACTAACAATGGCAGAACCGAGCAGCGTCCGCCGAAAGAGTAGCTGGAATTCGCTCCCCAGAGAGGTAATCAAGCTCATTGTTTCACGTGGGGACAATCTCAGTACCATGCCGCTCGCCGCGTGCTCATCGGGGCTGTACCGTTTACTCAAAGCCCTCAGGCCGGAGCTTTTTGAGCCAGCTCCTTGCTTGCTGATGCTGCCTGATCTTCAGAAATGGCATGTCACGCAGCATAACGATCCTAGGGTGGCGAGCATCAACCCCCTTGACTGCGATCCGATCCCTATCAGCCTCAACTACATTAACGGTATGTACTGGGTCGGCATGAACACGTCTTGGATAGTGCTCGTCGACGGTCGTGGCAGCTGGATGCTCGTGGAGGTCTACACCCGGCGATTGATCCCCCTTCCTTCGATTAACACTGCACTGCTTTGGCACCGCGGCCCAGAATACTCAGAATCTTACAGTAGCCAACATGATACCAAGTTTGATTTGCTCAAGGTTGTAATCTGCCAAGTGCCCACAAGATCTGCGAATTATAAAGACTTCAGGCTAATTGCGTTCTTCAACCGCGGTCTCGCCTATCTGACAGGTCACTGCGGTAAGTGGATAAATCTGCACGTCCATCGTAGGATCATACATCCTCCATGGTTCTCTGATGCCTGCTACATCTTGAGCTTGCGTTGGTTTTCCTTGAATAGGAAATGGTGATGCAGCAATAGTAGCGTAAGTATTTCCCTCAGTTTTTGAGAACCAAGGTATCAATCCAGTAGGAGGCTCCTCAAAAGTCCCACGCACCTACACAAACAAACAAAGAACTCGCAACCAACGCAATAAAGGGGTTGTCAATCCCTTCACGGCCACTTGCGAAAGTGAGATCTAATAGAGATAGTATGATAAATATATTTTTTGTATTTTATAATATAGATGCAAAAAATAAAGATGCAAATAAAAGTAGATTGAAAGCAAATATGATAAGAGATAGACCCGGGGGACATAGATTTCACTAGGGGCTTCTCTCAAGATAGCATAAATATTACGGTGGGTGAACAAATTATTGTCGAGCAATTAATAGAAAAGCGAATAATTATGAGATTATATAGGCATGATCATGTATATAGGCATCACGTCCGCAACAAGTAGACCAACTCCTGCCTGCATCTACTACTATTACTCCACACATCGACCGACTCCTGCCTGCATCTAGAGTATTAAGTTCATAAAGAAGAGAGTAACGCATTAATCAAGATGACATGATGTAGAGGGTTAAACTCATGCAATATGATATAAATCCCATCTTTTCATCCTTGATGGCAACAATACAATACGTGCCTTGCAACCCTTTCTGTCACTGGGTAAGGACACCACAAGATTGAACCAAAAGCTAAGCACTTCTCCCATGGCAAGAAAGATCAATCTAGTAGGCCAAACCAAACTGATAATTCAAAGAGACTTGCAAAGATAACTCAATCATACATAAAAGAATTCAGAGGAGGTTCAAATATTTCTCATAGATAAACTTGATCATAAACTCACAATTCATCGGATCTCGACAAACACACTGCAAAAAGAGTTTACATCAAATAATCTCCACAAGAGAGGGGGAGAACATTGTATTGAGATCCAAAAAGAGAGAAGAAGCCATCTAGCTATAACTATGGACCCGAAGGTCTGTGGTAAACTACTCACAACTCATCGGAGGGGCTATGGTGTTGATGTAGAAGCCCTCCATGGTCGATTCCCCCTCCAGCGGAGCGCAGCGAAGACTCCAATATGGGGTCTCGCGGATACAGAAGGTTACGACGGTGGAAATTGTGTTTCGTTGGCTCCCTGGATGTTTTCGAGGTACGTAGGCTTATATAGGAGGAAGAAATACGTCGGTGGCCGCCCAAGGGGCCCACGAGACAAGGGACGCGCCCAACCCTCTCGTGGCCGCCTCGGCTGCTTCTTGACTTGCACTCCAAGTCCTCTAGATCACGTTCGTTCCAAAATTCACGCTCCCGAAGGTTTCATTCCGTTTGGACTCTGTTTGATATTCCTTTTCTTCGAAATACTGAAATAGGCAAAAAACGATACGAGTTGAGCCTCCGCTTAGTAGGTTAGTCCCAAAAATGATATAAATGTGTAAAATGGTAATATAATAGCATGGAACAATCAAAACTTATAGATACGTTGGAGACGTACCAAGAATCCCCAAGCTTAATTCCTGCTCGTCCTCGAGTAGGTAAATGATAAAAACAGAATTTTTGATGTGGAATGCTACCTAGCATAATTATCAATGTAATTTTCTTTATTGTGGCATGAATGTTCAGATCCAAATGATTCAAAATAAAAGTTCATATTGACGTAAGAAATAGTGATACTTCAAGCATACTAATCAAAGTAATCAGGTCTTCTCAAAATAACATGGCCAAAGAAAGTTATCCCTACAAAATCATATAGTCTGGTTGTTGCTCTATCTTCATCACACAAAGTATTTAATCATGCACAACCCCGATGACAAGCCAAGAAATTGTTTCATACTTTAATAATCTCAAACTTTTTCAACTTTCACGCAATACATGAGCGTGAGCCATGGACATAGCACTATATGTGGAATAGAATGGTGGTTGTGGAGAAGACAAAAAAGGAGAAGATAGTCTCACATCAACTAGGCGTACAACGGGCTATGAAGATGTCATTAATAGATATCAATGTGAGTGAGTAGGGATTGCCATGCAACGGATGCACTAGAGCTATAAATATATGAAAGCTCAACAAAAGAAACTAAGTGGGTGTGCATCCAACATGCTTGCTCACGAAGACCTAGGGCATTTTGAGGAAGCCCATCATTGGAATATACAAGCCAAGTTCTATAATGAAAAATTCGCACTAGTATATGAAAGTGACAACTTAGGAGACTCTCTATCATGAAGATCATGGTGCTACTTTGAAGCACAAGTGTGGAAAAGGAGATAGTAGCATTGTCCCTTCTCTCTTTTTCTCTCATTTTATTTTTATTTTTTTCTTTTCTTTTTTTTCTTTCTTTTTTCTTTTTTTTCTTTGGCCTTTATTTTCTTTTTTTGGCCTTTCTCTTTTTTTTGTAAAGTCCGAAGTCTCATCCCGACTTGTGGGGGAATCATAGTTTTCATCATCCTTTCCTCACTAGGACAATGCTCTAATAATTAAGATCATCACACTTTTATGGATTTATAACTCAAGAATTACAACTCAAAGCTAGAACAAGATATGAATCTATATGAATGCCTCCGGCGGTGTACCGGAATATGCAATGAATCAAGAGTGACATGTATGGAAATTATGAAAGTGGCCTGGCCACAAATACGATGTCAACTACATGATCATGCAAAAAAGCAATATGACAAAAGTAATGCGTGTCATATGAACGGAACGGTGGAAAGTTGCATGGCAATATATCTCAGAATGGCTATGGAGATGACATAATAGGTAGGTATGGTGGCTGTTTTGAGGAAGGTATATGGTGGGTGTATGGTACCGGCGAAAGTTGCGCGGCACAAGAGAGGCTAGCAATGGTGGAAAGGTGAGGGTGCTTATAATCCATGGACTCAACATTAGTCAAAAGAACTCATATACTTATTGCAAAAATCTAGAGGTCATCAAAAACAAAGTACTAAGCGCATGCTCCTAGGGGGATAGATTGGTAGGAAAAGACCATCGCTCGTCCCCGACCGCCACTCATAAGGAAGACAATCAATAAATAAAATTATGCTCCAACTTCATCACAAAGCGGTTCACCATACGTGCATGCTACGGGAATCACAAACCTTAACACAAGTATTTTTCATAATCACCTCAACTAGCATGACTCTAATATCACTACCTCCATATCTCAAAACAATTATCAAGTATCAAATTGATCATAGCATCCAATTCACTTTCTATGATAGTTTTTATTATACCTAACTTGGATGTTCATCATTCTAGGACCAAATTTGTAACCCTAGCAAATACCATGCTGTTCTAAAAGAATCTCAAAAATATATATGTGAAGCATGAGAGACTAGCAGTTTCTTCCCAATTAAGCCACCGTCGTGCTTTAAAAGATATAAGTGAAGCACTAGAGCAAAAACTATCAATCTCAAAAGATATAAGTGAAGCACATAGAGTATTCTAGCAAATTCTAAACAAGTAGGCTTCTCCCAAAAGGTGTGTACAGCAAGGATGATTGTGGTAAACTAAAAAGCAAAGACTAATATATTACACGACGCTCCAAGCAAAACACATATCAAGTTACCAATGAACGAAGACGAAAGAGGGGATGTCTTCCCGGGGCATCCCCAAGCTTAGGCTTTTGGCTATCCTTGAATATCTTGGGGTGCCATGGGCATCCCCAAGCTTAGGCTCTTGCCACTCCTCATTCCATAGTCCATAAAAGCTCTAACCAAAACTTGAAAACTTCACAACACAAAACTCAACAGGTAATCTTATAAGCTCCGTTAGTGAAAGAAAACAAAACCACCACATAAGGTACTGTAATGAACTCATTAATTATTTATTTTGATTTTAAACCTACTGTATTCCAACTTCTCTATGGTTTATAACCTATTTTACTAGCAAAATAAGCAAACAACACACCAAAAACAGAATCTGTCAAAAACAGAACAGTCTGTAGCAATATGTAACTAACGCAAACTTATGGAACTTTTAAAATCCTACCAAAATAAGAAGTCCTGGAAAATTTGTCTATTGATCAGCAGCAAAAAGAATCAACGCAAAAGCACGTTTCTGTGATTTAACAAAACTAAATTCGTGCGTGCAAAGTTTCTGTTTTTCAGCAAAATCAAATTAACTATCATCATAGGTTATCCTATAGGTTCTACTTGGCACAAACACTAATTAAAAGATAAAAACACATCCAAACAGAAGGTAGATGCAAAATTTATTACTAAACAGGAGCAAAAACAAAAAACACAATGAAAATTTGGTTGCCTCCCAACTAGCGCTATCGTTTAATACCCCTAGCTAGGCATAAAAGCGAAGATATATCTAAGTAGTGCCATCTTTGGCACTAAATTCGTAAGTAGCTCGCATGATAGATTCATAAGGTAATTTGACTTTCTTTCTTGCAAAGTGCTCCATGCCTTTCTTTAATGGAAATTGGTATCTAATATTCCCTTCCTTCATATCAATAATCGCACCAATCATTCTAAGGAAAGGTCTACCAAGAATAATAGGGCAAGAAAGATTGCAATCTATATCAAGAACGATAAAATCTACAGGCACCAAATTTCTATTTGCAACAATGAGAACATCATTGATCCTTCCCATTGCCTTTTTAATGGTGGAATCCGCAAGGTGCAAATTTAAAGAGCAATCATCAAGATCATGGAAACCTAGAATATCACATAAAGTTTTCGGAATCGTGGAAACACTAGCACCCAAATCACACAAAGCAAAACAATCATGATCTTTAATTCTAATCTTTATAGTTGGTTCCCACTCATCATTAAGTTTTCTAGGTATAGAAACTTCCAAATTAAGTTTTTCATCATAAGATTGCATCAAGGCATCAACGATATGTTTGGTAAAAGCTTTATTTTGACTATAAGCATGAGAGAATTAACAACGGATTGCAACAAGGAAATACAACCGTCTAAAGAACAATTATCATAATCAAATTCCTTGAAATCTGAGATAGTGGGTTCAATACTATTTAAAGTCATGACCTCTCCAATCCCACTTTTACCAAATTTAGCATCAAAATCTAAAAACTCTGAATTCTTGGGACGCATTCTAGGTAAAGTTGACTCATCTTAAGTCCCATAATTATCAAGATTCATATTGCAAAACAAAGATCCAATAGGAGACGCATCAATAACTTTAAGATCTTCATCATTATTTTCATGGAAACTAGAAGAACACGCCTTTATAAAGCTATCTTTCTTAGCACGCAATCTAGCGGTTCTTTCCTTGCACTCATCAATGGAAATTCTCATTGCTTTGAGGGACTCATTGATATCATGCTTAGGAGAAGAAGATCTAATTTTAAGAGAATCAACATCAAGCGAAAGTCTATCAACGTTCCTAGCCAAATCATCAACTTTGAGCAATTTTTCTTCAAGCAAAGCATTAAAATTCTTTTGAAAAATCACAAATTCTTTCACACTATTCTCAAAATCAGAGGGCATCTTATTAAAATTACCATAAGAATTACTGTAGGAATTTCCATAATTATTAGAGGAATTACTAGGGAATGGTCTAGCATTAAAGTTTCCTCTATAAGCATTGTTTCCGAAACTATGCCTACCAACAAAATTCACATCCATAGATTCATTATTATTCTCAATCAAAGAAGACAAAGGCATATCATTGGGATCAAGAGGAGTATTCTTAGTAGCAAACAATTTCATAAGTTCATCCATCTTTCCACTCAAAACATTGATTTCTTCTATAGCATGCACTTTTTTACTAGAAGATCTTTCGGTGTGCCAATGAGAATAATTTGCCATAATATTATCAAGAAGTTTTGTAGCATCTCCTAACGTGATTTCCATAAATGTGCCTCCCGCGGCCGAATCTAAGAGATTTCTAGAAGCAAAGTTCAAACCGGCATAAAATTTTTGTATGATCATCCATAAATTCAAACCATGAGTAGGGCAATTGCAAATCATCAGTTTCATTCTTTCCCAAGATTGGGCAACATGCTCATGATCAAGTTGTTTAAAATTCATAATATCGTTCCTAAGAGTGATAATCTTAGCAGGACGAAAATACTTAGAGATAAAAGCATCTTTGCACTTGTTCCAAGAATCAATACTATTTTTAGGCAAAGACGAAAACCAAACTTTAGCACGATCTCTAAGTGAAAACGGAAATAACTTCAATTTAACAATATTGTTATCCGTATCTTTCTTCTTTTGCATATCACACAAATCAACAAAGTTGTTTAGATGAGTAGCAGCATCTTCACTAGGAAGGCCGGCGAATTGATCTTTCATAACAAGATTCAGCAAAGCAGTATTGATTTCACAAGGCTCAACATCATTAAGAGGAGCAATCGGAGTACTAAGGAAATCATTATTATTGGTATTCGAGAAATCACACAATTTGGTATTATCTTGCGCCATGGCAACAAGTAATCCAACACACAAGCAAACAGAAAAAGGGAAAGCAAAAAAGAGAGGAGGAGATTGGGAAAGAGAGGGCGAATAAAACGGCAAGGGTGAAGTGAGGGAGAGGAAAACGAGAGGCAAATGGAAAATAATGTAAATGCGAGGGAGATGGGTTTGTGATGGGTACTTGGTATGTCTTGACTTGAGCGAAGACCTCCCCGGCAACGGCGCCAGAAATCGCACGTTGGCGGGAGGTCAAATCTTGACTTGACTTGGTGGAAGCCTCCCCAGCAACGGTGCCAGAAATCCTTCTTGCTACATCTTGAGCTTGCGTTGGTTTTCCTTGAAGAGGAAAGGGTAATGCAGCAATAGTAGCGTAAGTATTTCCCTCAGTTTTTGAGAACCAAGGTATCAATCCAGTAGGAGGCTCCTCAAAAGTCCCACACACCTACACAAACAAACAAACAACTCGCAACCAATGCAATAAAGGAGTTGTCAATCCCTTCACGGCCACTTGCGAAAGTGAGATCTAATAGAGATTGTATGATAAATATATTTTTGGTATTTTATAATATAGATGCAAAAAGTAAAGATGCAAATAAAAGTAGATTAAAAGCAAATATGATAAGAGATAGACCTGGGGGCCATAGGTTTCACTAGAGGCTTCTCTCAAGATAGCATAAGTATTCCGATGGGTGAACAAACTACTGTCGAGCAATTGAAAGAAAAGTGAATAATTATGAGATTATCTAGGCATGATCATGTATATAGGCATCACGTCCGCAACAAGTAGACCGACTCCTGCCTGCATCTACTACTATTACTCCACACATTGACCGACTCCCGCCTGCATCTAGAGTATTAAGTTCATAAAGAACAGAGTAACGTATTAAGCAAGATGACATGATGTAGAGGAATAAACTCATGCAGTATGATATAAACCCCATCTTTTTATCCTCGTTGGCAACAATACAATACGTGCCTTGCAACCCTTTCTGTCACTGGGTAAGGACACCGCAAGATTGAACCCAAAGCTAAGCACTTCTCCCATGGCAAGAAAGATCAATCTAGTAGGCCAAACCAAACTGATAATTCGAGGAGACTTGCAAAGATAACTCAATCATACATAAAAGAATTCAAAGGAGATTCAAATATTTCTCATAGATAAACTTGATCATAAACTCACAATTCATTGAATCTCGACAAACACACTACAAAAAGAGTTTACATCGAATAGATCTCCACAAGAGAGGGGGGGACATTGTATTGAGATCCAAAAAGAGAGAACAAGCCATCTAGCTAATAACTATGGACCCGAAGGTCTGTAGTAAACTACTCACAACTCATCAGAGGGGCTATGGTGTTGATGTAGAAGCCCTCCATGGTCGATTCCCCCTCCGGCGGAGCACCGGCGAAGGCTCCAAGATGGGATCTCGCGGATACAGAAGGTTACGGCGGTGGAAATTGTGTTTCGTTGGCTCCCTGGATGTTTTCAGGGTACGTAGGCTTATATAGGAGGAAGAAGTACGTCGGTGGCAGCCTGAGGGGCCCACGAGACAGGGGGGCGCGCCCTGTAGGGGTGGGCGCACCCTACCCTCTCGTGGCCGCCTCGAGTGCTTCTTGACTTACAGTCCAAGTCCTCTAGATCACGTTCGTTCCAAAAATCACGCTCCCGAAGGTTTCATTCCGTTTGGACTCTGTTTGATATTCCTTTTCTTCGAAATACTGAAATAGGCAAAAAAGCAGCAATACGGGCTGGGCCTCCGGTTAGTAGGTTAGTCCCAAAAATGATATAAATGTGTAAAATAAAGCCCATAAACATCCAAAAGGGGTAATATAATAGCATGGAACAATCAAAAATTATAGATACGTTGGAGACGTATCAATGCCATTGAACACAAGGGCTTCATTTACGCTGTCGACTCCTTCTATGGCTGGATGTATTGCTGGCCTACTCCAGTCATCGCTACAAACGGCTGTTACAGCAGTATGTTACTTTCATATGATATCATGATGGCTTGCTTATATTACTGTCAACATTTACTGAAAAAATATTCATGCTCATAACATGCTATTCTTAAGATTGACTAAATCAAGAGCCCTTTTTTATTTGACTCGAACTTGATATGATGTTGTAGGCCGCCGGGTGTCCCTACCCTTCCTAATCCCAAAACCTTTCAAAGAAAAGTGGCATGGCAGTTGCAGGTGGTTCCTGGCTCGATCAGACGATGGCGAACGATTGATGATCGTTCACACGTACTGGACGTGTTGTTTCACGGAATACAATCACAGTCACTGCAAGGTCTTTGAGCAGGATACCAGCTTCTCTGGGCCTTCAGGAATTTTTGACTGGAGGCTGGTAAGTAGCCTTGGTACACGCTCTCTGTTTGTCGGACTGAATTATCCGATTAACCAGGAGATAACCGACGGCAAGGATCATGATGGCAGCGCGATTTTGTTCATCAGGCAAAACTGTGTGTACACAGCGTACCATGCGTCTCTACATGCACCATACCCTGATATGTGCTGCCATGCTCTGCAGCCCAAAGTAGGAGAGAGGGTCGCAAGTATCAGACTTCGACCTGCTGGCTGGAGTTTCCCCCGTCAAGCACCCATCTGGTTCAAGCCGTCAGCCAATCTCCACAGCTTAATAAATAGTAATGTCTAACTAAGCCAGTTAGTTAGATGCGTACACTTGGTGTAGTAGGATCTTTATTTAGTTTGATGCATACACTTGTTCTTTTTTGGTAGCCCTTTTGTAATGATGGCTGATGTTTGGTTTGGAAGAGAGAGCTGCGTCTTCACTCTTCTGGACTGCTTACTGCTTCTGTTGCACCCCCAGCCCTGGTTGCTGTTGCTGCTGTTTTCAATGTACAATCAGTAGTATATTTCGTCTGTTGGTTGAATAAATGTGTTGTTAGAACGACAAACACAATGTTTTGGAAGTCGTTGCATGGTTCGATCCTTTAGTGCCCCGTACCGTATGTAGCGCATACTATTTTCATACGGAACACATTTTCCACTTGTTGATAACATGCAGCCCATTGATGAAGGCCCAATAGAGAAGCCCATAATTAACTAGAAGGGAGGCTCTCACATGAATCCGGCCCAGGTACATGCTCATGGTCCCCTAAACTTAAATAAGTAAATAAATAAATAAAGCTAAATGATCATGCACCAGTTCTTTGTGAAAATAGGTAGCCCAGTATTTTTTTTAAGAATACCCAAGCTAGGCCTATTTGTTTTCTCTAAATTACTGGGCTGCAAATCTTTCAAGATGAGGAGGGATGCATTCCGGCCTGGCCAAAGAGTATGGTCAGTGTATGTTAAAAGTAATATCAAAAGGGGGTGAAAATTCCAAAAAAAAATTATAGCAAATGGGATATTAGTTTCTTTTTTGTTTTTGTTCTCCACTGATATCTTATACGTATTTCATTGGATTTAACATGACATAGTACTAATTTATTTTTAAATTTGTTTTAGTATGGCTAGTAATTTTTGGATTAAGAATATTTCGTTCCCCGGCAAAAATTTGCGAATTTTCAAAATTTCCCACATATTTAGTTAATTTTTGACCCTAGTACTGACCACAAAATGGCCAGCAATTCTAAAAACGGAAAACGGGCTGCAATAAACTCCATATGAATTAGAAAATGAGTAAAAGTTATAAAAATAATAGCAAATGGGTTGTACACGCCACAGATTTTGAGGCTGACTTGTTTACGCAAGGCTTTGTCAGTGAACACACGATTCTAGCAGCAGTGACTGTTGGAAGTCCATCATACGGCCGACGTGCTTTTTCAATCTCTGATCTTCCAGCTCCAGCCGCCTAAACTAGCACCGGCGGGACTGCCTGCTCCCTCTTCTTGTGGCCCGCTATGATGCCGCGCAGGCTTCCCCGGCCCACCCTACTCCCTCTGCTGGCCTGGCCGCACGCAATCAACTGCCTCCTTATTGCGTGAAAAAAATGATTCCTCCCACTGACATCTGGGGTGCACCGGTTGGGAGGCTGACCTGTGGGCCTACTAACTTGACGCGTACGTAGGGCTTGTCAACTTAGTCAACAAACGATTCTAGCAGCATTAACCGTTGGATTTGAATCGAACAGTCATGCTGCTGCTTCTTCAATCGCTCCTCTTCTTGCACCAGCCGCCCAAACCAGCGCCTGCGAGACCGCCTACTCCTGCGTCCAGTGGCCGGTTGTGCTGTCGTTGAGGCCTCATCGCCCCTACTACTCCCACCGCTAGCCAGGCCCTGCGGCGATGGCAGCCTCACACCGCAGCCGAACCAGTGAACCCTCGTACTCCTCTCCGTGTGGGCATCCACTGCCGCGTCTTCCCCGGCTTCGCGTCGTCCCCTTCCTAGGCCTCGCCTCGTCCACCGCCTTGTGGTCTCGGCGCGGCGTGGTCAATGTGGTCAATGACATTCCATCGGGAGAGTATTGTAGATGGAGAGGCTGACAGCTGGGTCCATGGCCACATCCCAGTTTTTTGTGATTTGCCAAGTAAGTCGCTTTGTCAGGCCTGTTGGGCTGCAAATCTTTCAAGACAAAGAGAGCTTCCATTAGGCTGGCCGAGAAAATGGCCCATCAGTAATGAGAAATGGGTTGTACACTTTTAAAACACATCAAACCGGCAATTAGTTTCAAATATCTTTTTTTCATTTCGAGATTTTAAATTACATTAATTTTTATGCGTGGAGAATTTGTTGGGTTTTATATTGATATACATTTATTTTTAAAATCAGTTTGAATGTGAGTCGAAATTTCGGGATTAAAAACAGTTCGGACCGCAACGAAAAATGCAAAATTTCGTATAATATTTTAACAATGGCCACAATATGGGTTGTAATGCTAACAAAATGAATATGGGTTCCAAGAAAAACCTTAAGAATTAGCAAATGAGTTGTAAATTATTAGAAATAATGGCAGATGGGTTGTATGCTGTTTTCCACATATTTGAGGCTTTCCTAAAAAAAGGTTGACGCACAAGCAGTGACTGTTGGATGTCCATCCAACAGCCGTCGTGCTTCTTCAATCTCTGCTCTTCCTGCTCCAGCCACTCAAACAAGCGCCTGCGAGACTGCCTGCCCCCTCCTCCCCGCGGCTGGCTGTGTTGTGCTACATCTTGAGCTTGTGTTGGTTTTCCTCGAAGAGGAAAGGGTGATGCAGCAATAGTAGCGTAAGTATTTCCCTCAATTTTTGAGAACCAAGGTATCAATCCAGTAGGAAGCTCCTCATAAGTCCCACGCACCTACACAAACAAACAAAGAACTCGCAACCAACATAATAAAGGGGTTGTCAATCCCTTCACGGCCACTTGCGAAAGTGAGATCTAATAGAGATAGTATGATAAGATAAATATATTTTTGGTATTTTATAATATAGATGCAAAAAGTAAAGATGCAAATAAAAGTAGATTGAAAGCAAATATGATAAAAGATAGACCCGAGGGCCATAGGTTTCACTAGAGGCTTCTCTCAAGATAGCATAAGTATTACGGTGGGTGAACAAATTACTGTCGAGCAATTGATAGAAAAATGAATAATTATGAGATTATCTAGGCATGATCATGTATATAGGCATCACGTCCGTGACAAGTAGACCGACTCCTGCCTGCATCTACTACTATTACTCCACACATCGATCGACTCCTGCCTGCATCTAGAGTATTAAGTTCATAAGAACAGAGTAACGCATTAAGCAAGATGACATGATGTAGAGGGATAAACTCAAGCAATATGATATAAACCCCATCTTGTTATCCCCGATGGCAACAATACAATACGTGCCTTGTAACCCTTTCTGTCAGTGGGTAAGGACACCGCAATATTGAACCCAAAGCTAAGCACTTCTCCCATGGCAAGAAAGATCAATCTAGTAAGCCAAACCAAACTGATAATTCGAAGAGACTTGCAAAGATAACTCAATCATACATAAAAGAATTCAGAGGAGATTCAAATATTTCTCATAGATAAACTTGATCATAAACTCACAATTCATAGGATCTCGACAAACACACCGCAAAAAGAGTTTACATCGAATAGATCTCCACGAGAGAGGGGGAGAACATTGTATTGAGAATCAAAAAGAGAGAAGAAGCCGTCTAGCTAAAAACTATGGACCCAAAGGTCTGTGGTAAACTACTCACAACTCATCGGAGGGGCTATGGTGTTGATGTAGAAGCCCTCCATGGTCGATTCCCCCTCCGACGGAGCACCGACGAAGGCTCCAAGATGGGATCTCGCGGATACAGAAGGTTACGGCGGTGGAAATTGTGTTTCGTTGGCTCCCTGGATGTTTTCGGGGTACGTAGGCTTATATAGGACGAAGAAGTACGTCGGTGGCTGCCCGAGGGGCCCACGAGACAGGGGCGCGCCCTACCCTCTCGTGGCCGCCTCGGCTGCTTCTTGACTTGCACTCCAAGTCCTCTGGATCACGTTCATTCCAAAAATCACTCTCCCGAAGGTTTCATTCCGTTTGGACTCCGTTTGATATTCCTTTTCTTCGAAATACTGAAATAGGCAAAAAAACAGCAATACGGGCTGGGCTTTCAGTTAGTAGGTTAGTCCCAAAAATGATATAAATTTGTAAAATAAAGCCCATAAACATACAAAAGGGATAATATAATAGCATGGAACAATCAAAAAATTTAGATACGTTGGAGACGTATCAAGCATCCCCAAGCTTAATTCCTTCTCGTCCTCGAGTAGGTAAATGATAAAACAGAATTTTTGATGTGGAATGCTACCTAGCATAATTCTCAATGTAATTTTCTTTATTGTGGCATGAATGTTCAGATCCAAATGATTCAAAATAAAAGTTCATATTGACATAAGAAATAGTGATACTTCAAGCATACTAATCAAAGGAATCATGTCTTCTCAAAATAACATGGCCAAAGAAAGTTATCCCTACAAAATCATATAGTCTGGCTGTTGCTCTATCTTCATCACACAAAGTATTTAATCATGCACAACCCCGATGACAAGCCAAGAAATTGTTTCATACTTAAATAATCTCAAACTTTTTCAACTTTCATGCAATACATGAGCGTGAGCCATGGACATAGCACTATATGTGGAATAGAATGGTGGTTGTGGAGAAGACAAAAAAGGAGAAGATAGTCTCACATCAACTAGGCATACAACAGGCTATGAAGATGTCCATTAATAGATATCAATGTGAGTGAGTAGGGATTGCCATGCAATGGATGCACCAGAGCTATAAATATATGAAAGCTCAACAAAAGAAACTAAGTGGGTGTGCATCCAACTTGCTTGCTCACGAAGACCTAGGGCATTTTGACGAAGCCCATCATTGGAATATACAAGCCAAGTTCTATAATGAAAAATTCGCACTAGTATATGAAAGTGACAACTTAGGAGACTCTCTATCATGAAGATCATGGTGCTACTTTGAAGCACAAGTGTGGAAAAGGAGATAGTAGCATTGTCCCTTCTCTATTTTTCTCTCATTTTATTTTTATTTATTTTTCTTTTCTTTTTTTTCTTTTTTTTTCTTTTTTTTGGCCTTTCCTTTTTTTTGGCCTTTCTCTTTTTTTGTAAAGTACGAAGTCTCATCCTGACTTGTGGGGGAAAGTCTTCATCATCCTTTCCTCACTAGGACAATGCTCTAATAATGAAGATCATCACACTTTTATGGATTTACAACTCAAGAATTACAACTCAAAGCTAGAACAAGATATGACTCTATATGAATGCCTCCGGCGGTGTACCGGGATATGCAATGAATCAAGAGTGACATGTATGAAAATTATGAAAGTGGCCTTGCCACAAATACGATGTCAACCACATGATCATGCAAAAAGCAATATGACAAAAGTAATGCGTGTCATATGAACGGGATGGTGGAAAGTTGCATGGCAATATATCTCGGAATGGCTATGGAAATGCCATAATAGGTAGGTATGGTGGCTGTTTTGAGGAAGGTATATGGTGGGTGTATGGTACCAGCGAAAGTTGCGTAGCACAAGAGAGGCTAGCAATGGTGGAAAGGTGAGGGTGCGTATAATCCATGGACTCAACATTAGTCAAAAGAACTCATATATTTGTTGCAAAAATCTAGAAGTCATCAAAAACAAAGTACTACGCGCATGCTCCTAGGGGATAGATTGGTAGGAAAAGACCATCGCTCGTCCCCGACCGCCACTCATAAGGAAGACAATCAATAAATAAAATTGTGCTCCAACTTCATCAGAAAGCGGTTCGCCATACGTACATGCTACGGGAATCACAAACCTTAACACAAGTATTTTTCATAATCACCTCAACTAGCATGACTCTAATATCACTACCTCCATATCTCAAACAATTATCAAGCATCAAATTGATCATAGCATCCAATTCACTTTCTATGATAGTTTTTATTATACCCAAATTGGATGCTCATCATTCTAGGACCAACTTTGCAACCATAGCAAATACCATGCTGTTCTAAAATACTCTCAAAAATATATAAGTGAAGCATGAGAGACTAGCAATTTCTTCAAAATTAAGCCACCGTCGTGCTCTGAAAGATATAAGTGAAGCACTAGAGCAAAAACTATCAATCTCAAAAGATATAAGAGAAGCACATAGAGTATTCTAGCAAATTCTAAAAAAGTAGGCTTCTCCCAAAAGGTGTGTACAGCAAGGATGATTGTGGTAAACTAAAAAGAAAAGACTAATATAATACACGACACTCCAAGCGAAACACATATCATGTGGCGAATAAAAATATAGCTCCAAGTAAAGTTACCAATGAACAAAGACGAAAGAGGGGATGCCTTCCCGGGGCATCCCCAAGCTTAGGCTTTTGGCTATCCTTGAATATCTTGGGGTTCCATGGGCATCCCCAATCTTAGGATCTTGTCACACCTTATTCCATAGTCCATAAAAGCTTTACCCAAAACTTGAAAACTTCACAACACAAAACTCAACAGGAAATCTTATAAGCTCCGTTAGTGAAAGAAAACAAAACCACCACATAAGCTACTGTAATGAACTCATTATTTATTTATTTTGGTGTTAAACCTACTGTATTAGAACTTCTCTATGGTTTATAAACTATTTTACTATCCATAGATGCATCAAAATAACCAAATAACACACGAAAAACAGATTATGTCAAAAACAGAACAGTCTGTAGCAATCTGTAACTAACGCAAACTTCTGGAACTTTATAAATCCTACCAAAATAATATGTCCTGGAAAATTTATCTATTGATCAGCATCGAAAATAATCAACGCAAAAGAACGTTTCTGTGATTTAACAAAACTAAATTCGTGCGCACAAAGTTTTTGTTTTTCAGCAGAATCAAATCAACTATCATCATAGGTTATCCTATAGGTTCTACTTGGCACAAACACTAATTAAAAGATAAAAACACATCTAAACAGAAGGTAGATGAAAAAATTTATTAAATAACAGCAAGAAAAAATATTGGGTTGTCTCCCAACAAGCGCTTTTCTTTAAAGCCTTTTAGCTAGGCATTGATAATTTGAATGATGCTCACATGAAAGACAAGAATTGAAGTGCAAAGAAAGCATCATGAAACATGTGACAAAACACATCTAAGTCTAACATACTTCCTATTTATAGGCATATTATAAGCAAACAATTTTTCAAGGCAAGCAAAAGCTAGCATATGAAAGGAAGAAGAAAGAGACGATAGCAATCTCAGCATGACGAGAGGTAATTTAATAAGATAAAAATTTCTACAACCATATTTCTCTCTCTCATAATAATTACATGTAGGATCATAGGAAAATTCAACAAAATAGCTATCACATAACATATTCTCAACACGATCCACATGCATGCAAAGTTGACACTCTTCCAAAATAGTGGGATTATCATTAACTAAAGTCATGACCTCTCCAAACCCACTTTTCTCAAAAACTTCATAAGATTGAACATTATCCAAATATGTGGGATCTAAAGTTGACACTCTTCTAAACCCACTTTTAATAATATTGCAAACACTATTATCAATCTCATATTCATCATGGGGCTTAAATAAATTCTCAAGATCATAAAAAGAATCACCCCAATCATGATTATTGCAACAAGTAGTAGACATAGAAAAACTAGCATCCCCAAGCTTAGGGTTTTGCATATTATTAGCACAATTGACATCAAGAGAATTTATAGTAAAATCATTGCAATCATGCTTTTTATTCATAGACTTATCGTGAATCTCTTCATAAATTTCTTCATCATAATTTTCAGATTCACAAATTTCAAGCAAAGCTTTATAAAGATAATCTAGTGCACAAAACTCACTAGCAATTGGTTCATCATAATTGGATCTCTTAAAAAGATTAGCAAGCGGATGATGATCCATAGATCTTAGGTTCTGTTTAGCAATATATAATCATCTAATCCAACCAAACGAGCAAACGAAAGGGTAAGCAAAAGAGAGAAGAGATTGGGAAAGAGAGGGCGAATAAAACGACAAGGGTGAAGTGGGGGAGAGGAAAACGAGAGGCAAATGGCAAATAATGTAAATGTGAGGGAGATGAGTTTGTGATGGGTACTTGGTATGTCTTAACTTGAGCGAAGACCTCCCCGGCAACGGCGCCAGAAATCGCACGTTGGCGGGAGGTCGAATCTTGACTTGACTTGGTGGAAGCCTCCCCGGCAACGGCGCCAGAAATCCTTCTTGCTACATCTTGAGCTTGCGTTGGTTTTCCTTGAAGAGGAAAGGGTGATGCAGCAATAGTAGCATAAGTATTTCCCTCAATTGTTGAGAACCAAGGTATCAATCCAGTAGGAGGATCCTCAAAAGTCCCACGCACCTGCACAAACAAACAAAGAACTCGCAACCAACGCAATAAAGGGGTTGTCAATCCCTTCACGGCCACTTGCGAAAGTGAGATCTAATAGAGATAGTATGATAAGATAAATATATTTTTGGTATTTTATAATATAGATGCAAAAAGTAAAGATGCAAATAAAAGTAGATTGAAAGCAAATATGATAAAAGATAGACCCGGGGGCCATAGGTTTCACTAGAGGCTTCTCTCAAGATAGCATAAGTATTACGGTGGGTGAACAAATTACTGTCGAGCAATTGATAGAAAAGCGAATAATTATGAGATTATCTAGGCATGATCATGTATATAGGCATCACGTTCGTGACAAGTAGACCGACTGCTGCCTGCATCTACTACTATTACTCCACACATCGACCGACTCCTGCCTGCATCTAGAGTATTAAGTTCATAAGAACAGAATAACGCATTAAGCAAGATGACATGATGTAGAGGGATAAACTCAAGCATTATGATATAAACCCCATCTTGTTATCCCCGATGGCAACAATACAATACGTGCCTTGTAACCCTTTCTGTCAGTGGGTAAGGACACCGCAATATTGAACACAAAGCTAAGCACTTCTCCCATGGCAAGAAAGATCAATCTAGTAAGCCAAACCAAACTGATAATTCGAAGAGACTTGCAAAGATAACTCAATCATACATAAAAGAATTCAGAGGAGATTCAAATATTTCTCATAGATAAACTTGATCATAAACTCACAATTCATAGGATCTCGACAAACACACCGCAAAAAGAGTTTACATCGAATAGATCTCCACGAGAGAGGGGGAGAACATTGTATTGAGAATCAAAAAGAGAGAAGAAGCCGTCTAGCTAAAAACTATGGACCCGAAGGTCTGTGGTAAACTACTCACAACTCATCGGAGGGGCTATGGTGTTGATGTAGAAGCCCTCCATGGTCGATTCCCCCTCCGACGGAGCACCGGCGAAGGCTCCAAGATGGGATCTCGCGGATACAGAAGGTTACGGCGGTGGAAATTGTATTTCGTTGGCTCCCTGGATGTTTTCGGGGTACGTAGGCTTATATAGGAAGAAGAAGTACGTCAGTGGCCGCACGAGGGGCCCACGAGACAGGGGGGCGCGCCCTACCCTCTCGTGGCCGCCTCGGCTGCTTCTTGACTTGCACTCCAAGTCCTCTGGATCACGTTCGTTCCAAAAATCACTCTCCCGAAGGTTTCATTCTGTTTGGACTCCGTTTGATATTCCTTTTCTTCGAAATACTGAAATAGGCAAAAAAACAATACGGGCTGGGCCTCCGGTTAGTAGGTTAGTCCCAAAAATGATACAAATGTGTAACATAAAGCCCATAAACATCCAAAAGGGGTAATATAATAGCATGGAACAATCAAAAATTATAGATACGTTGGAGACGTATCATGCTGCCGCGCAGGACTCACCGCCCCACCGTACTCCCATCGTTGGCCTAGCCATCCCTCTACTTACCCACACCTGCTGTTATTCTCCGGCGACGGCAGACGAACCAGTAAACCCTCGTACAGTCATATTCCCCTCCGCGTGGGAAACAACTGCCGAGTCTTCCCTGCCTCTGTGTTGTTCCCTTTCTAGGCCTCGCCGTCGTCCACCGCCCTGGTGCTCTTAGCATGGCCTGGTCAACATTGTCAACGACCAACATGCATCTAAAGTAGACTGTACATGGAGAGGCCGACAGCTGGGTCCACAGCCGCACGCAAGGAAATGCCTCCTTATTACGCGCAAAATAATGATTCCTCCACCTGACATCAGGGACCCACTGAAAGGGCCTCTGTATTTCGCGAAAAAAATATTACCGCCGCTGACAGCTCGGAAGCACCAGCTATATCTTCGCACGCAAGGAAGTGCCTCCTTATTACGCACAAAAAAAATGAATACTCCCCCTGTTAGCTGGGACCCAGTATAGTGGCAGGCTGACTTGTGGGCCTACTAAGTTGACGGGGACGGAGGGCTTTGTCAACTTAGTCAATATGCACGATTCTAGCTCCAGTGACCGTACGATGTCCATCCAACGGTCGTAGTGCTTCTTCAACCTCTGGTCTTCTTGCTCCAGCCGCCCAAACCAGTGCCGGTCGTGCCTCATGCTCCTGCCTCCCGTGGCCGGCTGCGATGCGGCGGAGGCCTCACCGCCCCTACTACTCCCACCGCTGGCCAGGCCATCCCTCTACCCACCCACATCCCCTGTTATTCTGCGGCGACGACAGCCTTACACCACAGCGAACCAGTGAACCCTCGTACTCCTCTACGCGTGGGCTTCCACTACCGCGTCTTCCCTGGCTCCGTGTCGTCCCCATCCTAGGCCTCGCCATCGTCCACCGCCCTGGTTCTCTCGGCGCGGCGTGGTCAACATGGTCAAGGAACGGCTTCCATCGGACATGGACTGTACGTGGAGAGGTTGACAGCTGGGTCCACGGCCGCAGCAAGGAAGTGCCTCCTTATTATGAGCAAAATAATTATTCCTCCGCCTGACAGCGGGGACCCACCGGACGGGCCACCGTATTTCACGAAAAAAACGTTCCCCCTGACTGCTGGGACCCACCAGCTACATCTTCGCACGCAAGGAAGTGCGTCCGGGCAAAAAAATGATTCACCCCCCTGACTGCTGGGACCCACCAGCTACATCTTTGCAGGCAAGGAAGTGCCTGACAGTCGGGACCCACTTGGTCGAAGCATACATAGCGTTGTCATTCTGGTCGCCAACATGTTTGTACATACTAGTGGATGTAGAGGCGCGCACGTGTCATAGTAGAGGCGCGCACATGTCGTAGTAGAGGTGCGCATGTAGCATGTACACATACGTACAACGGCCAGGGTGCAAGAAAGAAAATACGGCCACATACGTACATACGGGCGGGGTCTCAAACGCCTACTCGCGCATACGTACGGCCAGGGCTCGTGTATATGGCTGGGTCGGAACGGAGAAACAGCGTCGTCGTCGTGTTCATGGGGAGCCAACCGGCTAGGTCGGAACAGAATGCGTCGTCGTGTTCATCGGGAGGGCTTGGACGGAACAGGCGATGGAAACGAGGCCTGGCATACCGCAGAACGGAGGAAACGGCCATGTGTTCGATCGGCCACGTTCGAAACGGGATCCTGTTCATCGGGAGGGGTCTGGCGTATCGCAAAACGGAGGAAATGGACCCCCTAAGGTCGAAACGGGGGTCCTGTTGATCGGGAGGGGTGTGGCGTACCGCAAAATGGACTAAACGGACTTGTGTTTGAGCACGACGGTCGAAATGGGGGTCCTGTTCATCGGGAGGGGTGTGGCGTACCACAAAACAGGACTCCACGGGATACTGTTCATCTCCACCGTCAACCTCCTCCAGCCTCCACGGGCTACCATCGACCTCCTCTAGCCTCCACAGGCTCCTGTTCATCCAGCCTCAACCGTGCACTACTCCACCGGCTACTGTTCAACCACCCCTCGATGGGCACCCCTTCATTATCTACTGTTCATCCAGCCCTCCACGGGGTTGTCCTGTTCATCCAGAGGCAACGCCTCGGGGTCCTGCATCCACCCCCACCGCTCACAGTTCATCCAACCCCCCCCCCCTCCACAACACTCACTGTTCATCCAATCAATCGGCTTCAGTTAGCAACAGTGAAAGGATCGATATGGTTGACTAGAGGGGGGTGAATAGGCAACTAAGAATTTTTAGGCTTTTCTTTAACAATTTAAAACTTGCAACGAAATAGGTTGTCTAGATGTGCAACTACGTGAACAACCTATATGATGCAAAGACACCTAGCACACAAGCAAGCAATAGATGCAACACAAGTAAGCTTGCAAAAGTAAAGGCACGAAATAACCAAGAGTGGAGCCGGTGGAGACGAGGATGTGTTACCGGAGTTCCTTCCTTTTAAAGGGAAGTACGTCTCCGTTAGAGCGGTGTGGAGGCACAATGCTCCCCAAGAAGCCACTAGGGCCACCGTAATCTCCTCACGCCCTCACACAATGCGAGATGTCGTGATTCCACTATTGGTGCCCTTGAAGGCGGCGACCGAATCTTTACAAACAAGATTGGGGCTATCTCCACAACACTTGGAGGCTCCCAACAACACCACGAAGCTTCACCACAATGGAGTATGGCTTCGAGGTGACCTCAACCGTCTAGGGTGCTCAACACCCAAGAGTAACAAGATCCGCTAGGTATAACTGGGGGGAATCAAATTTCTCTTGGTGGAAGTGTAGATCTGGGCCTTCTCAACCAATCCCGAGCAAATCAACAAGTTTGATTGGCTAGGGTGAGAGATCGGGTGAAAATGGAGCTTGGAGCAACAATGGAGCTTTGGGGGAAAGAGGTAGGTCAACTTGGAGGAAGAAGACACCTTTATAT
The DNA here is from genome assembly GCF_018294505.1 of Triticum aestivum. Taxonomy (NCBI): domain Eukaryota; kingdom Viridiplantae; phylum Streptophyta; class Magnoliopsida; order Poales; family Poaceae; genus Triticum; species Triticum aestivum. The sequence continues at coordinate 462,134,057 of NC_057807.1, read as the reverse complement.
AGTGGAGGAACTATTCCAACCGTTACCCCACTGAGCAGCCCCGCACAGAGCGGTACTACCGCTTGGGCAGGGCGGTACTACTGCTGAGGGCGGTACTACCACTCCTACCCAGCGGTACTACCGTGCTGACGAGGAAGACAGGGCCCTGGCGCCAGAGCGATACTACCGCGGGAGTAAGAGCGGTACTACCGCTTGGAGTGGTACTACCGCCACTACTACCGCTCCTAGTACCGCAAAACCCAACACGAAAAACATCGGTCGAGAATCGAAGCGGTACTAGTGCGGACCAGCTGCGGTACTACGGCCGAAGTCCTCAAGCGGTACTACTGCTCGGGGGAGCGGTACTATCGCTCCAGGAGTGGTACTACCGCTAGAGAGCTTCTGCGGTACTACCGCTGAGGACTGCGGTACTACCGCTGGGGTAGGACAGGGCAGGAACACGGAAGGAAGAACTGCTCCATTGAAGAGGGAAGGAAGACATTGGGTGTGAAACGGATGTGTACGTGTTGATTCCACCCAAGCCTTACCAAAGAGGATCCCCTCTTGATAGTACGGTGACTCCTACGAAACTAGTCCACCAACAGAGAGACGAAGGAGCTACACTGTCTTGAAAGACACTCCAAGGGGAGGAAATCGTCTCGTGCCAATGGATGAATCTCTGAAAGAACTTAACGCACACGATTAGTCTGCAAAAGCATTGTCATCAATCACCAAAACATCTTGGGGATAAATATGCCCTTACAATCTCCCCCTTTTTGGTGGACTGATGACAATACGGGATTTGCACAAACATGATATAGAGTAAGCGCACAAACCCCACCATCCTAAATGTAGATGGGCTCCCCCTAGATGTGTGCTATCTAGATAAGTTCTTTGGACTGCACGGCACACATACTAGGATCAATGCTCCCCCTACATTTTAGAGACCAACAATCTAAGCAAGATATATGAGAGCAGCATAGATGACTTAACAGGATAAGCAAGCAACTCATAAGCTAGATAGTGACATAGATAATGAAACTGGAAAGATAAGGTAGCATATGTCTCACACCATATGACTCGAACTTAGGTCTCACGGACAAACCAAACAAAGCAAAAGCGAGGAAAACATGAACACAAGAGACGGAAGACACAAAGCGCAAATCCCTAAACTCTCTCCCCCTTTGGCATCGAGACACCAAAAAGGAGAGGGAGTGATGCTACGGCTCCAGGTGAGAGCAAACAAGGGACACACACATCAGAGCTCAACGGGATCATCGGCGCCACCATCATCAGTCTGGAAGTGCTGGGCATCAGAATCGGTCCATGGGCAGTGCTGCTGAATCCACTCCTCCTCCTCGGTAAGCTGGTCCTCAGACCCACTGATAACTGTAGCACCCAACTGACGCATGAGCTCCTTGTGGTGACCTCGGGCCTTCTTCTCAGTCACATGAGACCGTGATACTCCATGCAGAACAACTTCTTCATCTTGAGCTTGAGCTTCTTTGCCCAAGAGGGCTCTGCCTCAGAAGGCACGTAGTCATCATCATCATCCTCAGCCCCAGTCTCCTCCTCGGTCTCCATGGCAGTAGCAAATGAAGGAACTCCAGTCCAAGGGGCCTGAGTGCCCCAGTTATCCTTCTTCCTTAGACGCTTGACATCATGAGAGACCAACTCTCCAGTCTCCAGTAACACCTGGGGACAGACACGATCCCAGGCCTTCTCAATGAGCAGCATGATGAATGGACCATAAATCGGGCACTTGCGCTCGGAGATAGCAGATAGCAGCTCAGACCACATAACATGAGAGATATCCAAGGACTCTCCGGTGTCCCTTCTCACGCTGGCAGAAGAGAAGCATGTCCACGAGATAGGAGTGAACCTGGTCCAGATTCCCGATACGAGGGAAAAGAGTCTCTCTGAAGATACGGTGAAGGATATCCAGATAGGCAGGCAGCTCATAGGTTTCCTTCTTCGTCTCATGGTTGATCTTCAAAGTGCAATAGGGCCATAGAGCTTGCTTGTGAGTGGCATTGGGGCGGCTGTGGGGCGAAAGCCGACAGAAGACTCAAGACCTAGATCTTGCACCCCAATCAACTCCATGAAAGCTTTCCACTTGACTGAAAGCAACTTGCCATTGGTCATCCAAGTCAGTGTCATGTCCTCATCAGTCCCAAGGTGAACCGTGGCATAGAATTGGGCCACAATATCAGCATCATAGTCCTTGTTGAATTGCATGATCCCAAGAATGTTCAGTCAAGTGCACATCTGAAGAGCTTCACCAAAGTATTCAGGATCATTCTCCATATGGTCGGTGTCGATGGAGTGTACGTTGACATAGAGATTCTTCTTGGCTTTGAGAAGATCAAAGAAGATGGCAAACTGGAACCTGTTCCAGAACGGACGGTTGACCAAAGTGGGATCTTGGTCTAACTCATATGGGTTGCGGCGGCGCCTTGCCCAGAACTCCTTGGGCGGCATTTCTGGCACGGTTTTGCCTAGCTTTGGCTTGACCCCAGGCTTCTTCTGGAGTTGAGGTGGAGGTGGAGCACTTGAAGAACCTCCGACAGGCTCGGTGGTGCGGTAGCACTTGGACGTGGCACGACCGAGGTTGACACGACGAGCCTGATGCTTAGGGACCTCATCACCTAGAACCACACACAAGAACACACAAACAACCAGAAAGAACGAGCATAAGCCACAAAACACGAGCAAAAAGGATCACTGAAAGGTAGGAATATGGTGGAAATTGGTAGAGGGCGGTAGTACCGCGACCTCTGAGCGGTAGTACCACTCCAAGCGGTAGTACCGCTCCAAGCGGTAGTACCGCTCTGGGGAGAGCGGTAGTACCGCTCGAGGCGGGGAAATAGTCGGTTCCAACTGCCATGGTCAGATCCAGTACTACCGTCCTACCAAATTCAAAAATACTCCAACCAAACACTAATCCACACTGTCTAGAAGCATTCTCCATCCTACTCAAGCCTAGATCTGGCCAAAAATCTAGAGATGCAACTGCTATTGCCCCTAAGACGCTATATTGGAAATCTAGACAAAAGGAAACAGGGAACGGGGGCAATACCGTCATCCATGGCAAGAGGACAAGGTGGGGATTGACTCCACCGAAGGAAATGGAGAGGAGCGCCCCAGAGAGGGAGATCCGCCGGAGCCCTCCCGCGGCGCCGGTTGCTGAAGAGAGAGAGGAACAGACGAGGGGGCGAGCGAATGGGTATGGGGGAGAAGAAACTCCACTTGCCCCCGATATAACCCCCTGCCCGCACCTCACCGCGGTAGTACCGCACTGGAGGGCGATAGTACCACTAGGAGCAGTAGTACCGCTCGCCACCAGCGGTAGTATCGCTTCAGCAACCGCACGACTTCTAGACCAAATGCTAAAGCTCCAAAAAGACGGAAAAGAAACCCAAGAGAAAAAGAAGACCAACAAGGCAGCACACACACAAGCAACGGACCAGAAACCACTCAAACAAAAACAACCACACGAAACAGAGCGAGCTCTGTCCTCTCTCAAGAGAGGATGGTGGCCGGAGCCACCTATGTTTGAGTCAATTGGTATGGCACCGCGAAGAATTATCCTTGGGCCCATGACCAAAACTCGTCTTTGAAGCACAAGTACCATAAAAAATGGCTAATGTGAAAGAGTTGATCGATTTATGCATAATGGGGGGAGGGAGAGTTCATTGAGAGAACAACACTCCCCCTATGTCCATGCCTACATCTAAACTAGACATCAAGTTGAGTGAGGTGGGATGTGCAAGGGTTCAAGTCACATTGCTCGAATCAATGATATTTAGCTCATGCCTTAACTCGCGAAATCTTGCTTCATCCAAGGGCTTCGTGAAAATATCTACAAGGTTATCATGAGTGTTAACATACTTGAGCTCGATCTCCCCTCGCCTAATGTGATCTCGGATGAAATGATATCGAATCTCAATATGCTTCGTCTTGAAGTGTTGCACCGGGTTGAGAGAAATCTTGATGGCACTCTCGTTGTCACACCAAAGAGGCACTTTGTCACAAATGACACCGTATTCCTTTAAAGTTTGCCTCATCCATAAGAGTTGTGCACAACAACTACCGGCCTCCACATATTCCGCTTCGGTGGATGAGACAGATACACAACTTTGCTTTTTGGAAGACCAACTCACCAAAGAGCACCCAAGAAATTGGCACCCTCTGGAAGTGGACTTCCTATCCACTTTGTCTCCCGCCCAATCGGAATTCGTAAATCCTTCAAGCTTGAAATCCGCCCCTCTTGGGTACCATAAGCCAAAGTTTGGGGTATGAGCCAAATATCGAAAGATTCGCTTGACCGCCACAAAGTGAATTTCCTTCGGTGCGGCTTGAAACCGTGCACACATCCCCACACTCAACATGATATCCGGTCTAGATGCACAAAGGTAAAGAAGGGAGCCAATCATGGAGCGATATACCTTTTGATCCACCGCTTTACCATTGGGATCAATGTCAAGTTGGCACTTGGTGGGCATTGGAGTAGTAGCCGGCTTGACATCACTTAGCTTGAATCTTTTTAGCATGTCTTGAGTGTATTTGGCTTGGTTGATGAAGGTTCCTTCTCTTCTTTGTTTAATGTCAAAACCAAGGAAGAACTTCAACTCTCCCATTGAAGACATCTAGAACTTGGAGGTCATGAGAGCGGCAAATTCCTCATTGAAAGCTTTGTTAGGGGAACCAAAGATAATGTCATCAACATATAGTTGGCATACAAACAACTCCCCTTTGACCTTCTTAGTAAAAAGAGTGGGATCGATTAGCCCCACTTCAAATCCACGATCTTGTAACAACTCGGTAAGGTGGTCATACCACGCACGTGGGGCTTGTTTAAGGCCATAGAGTGCCTTATCGAGTTGATACACATGATCTGGGAAGTAAAGATCCTCAAACCCCGGGGGTTGCTTGACATAGACCAACTCATTAATAGGACCACTAAGGAAAGCACTTTTCACATCCATTTGTTAAAACTTAAAGTTGTGATGGGAAGCATAAGCAATCAACGAACGTATGGATTCAAGACGAGCAACGGGAGCAAAGGTTTCATCGTAGTCGATACCCTCGACTTGGGAGTAGCCTTGTGCTACCAATCTTGCCTTGTTGTGAATGATGTTCCCATGAGCATCTTGCTTGTTCTTGAAGATCCACTTGGTTCCAATGACGTTGTGGTTCCCCGATGGCCTTGGCACCAATCTCCACACCTTGTTGTGCTCGAAGTTGTTGAGTTCTTCATGCATGGCATTGAGCCAATCCGAGTCTTCGAGCGCCTCATAGACCTTCTGGGGTTCAACACAAGAGACAAACGCGTGATGTTCACAATAGTTTGCTAATTGTCTACTAGTGCTTACCCCCTTTCTTAGGCTTCCAACCACATTTTCCAAGAGATGGCCTTGGGTGGTGAGCTTGGAAGCAATCTTCGCGGCACGACGCTCTAATTCCTCCTCGGAAGTGGAAGGAGGAGGGTTGACTTGATTCTCTTGAGCGCCGTCTTGAGCTTGTTCTTGATCTTGAGCTTGCTCATGATCTTGAACTTGCTCGAGGGGGAGAACTTGACATTGGGCATCATTTAGAGGTTCACCACCATCTTGAGATTGATCTTGCCCTTGGTCTTGTTCACGAGGTTGAGGGCCTTCACTTTGTTCTTCAGAAGCGTGTGGGTCTTGGGGAGGTGATGGCTCCACTTGAGTGGAGCATTGTCCTTCTCCTTCGGCCACAAGGGGTTCCTCAATGGGTAGAATATGACCAATACCCATTCTTCTTATGGCTTGGGGAGGAATTTCATCACCTACATCACAAGTACCACTTTGCTCCACTTGGGAGCCGTTATTTTCGTCAAACTCCACGTTACATGTCTCCTCAATGAGTCCGGTGGACTTGTTGAGAACACGGTAAGCATGAGAGTTTGTAGCATAACCAACAAATATGCCCTCATGAGCTCTAGCCTCAAATTTAGACAAACGAACACCTTTCTTGAGAATGAAACACTTACAACCGAACACCCGGAAGTACTTGAGGTTGGGCTTGTTGCCGGTGAGTATCTCATATGGAGTCTTGTTCAAGCCTTTGCGGAGATAGAGCCGATTGGATGCATGACATGCAGTGTTGATGGCTTCGGCCCAAAAGTTGTATGGAGACTTGAACTCCGCCATCATGGTCCTAGCCGCATCCATCAATGTCCGGTTCTTCCTCTCCGCCACACCATTTTGTTGAGGGGTGTATGGAGCAGCATATTGGTGCTTGATCCCCTCATCACTAAGAAACTCATCCAAGGTGTAGTTCTTGAACTCGGTGCCGTTGTCACTTCTGATTGTCAAGATCTTTGCATTATGTTGATGTTGAGCTTCATTTGCAAAGTTGATGATGGTTTGTTGAGTCTCACTCTTCCTCTTGAAGAAGTATACCCAAGTGTATCTTGAATAATCATCCACAATCACCAAGCAATACTTTCTTCCTCCAAGACTATCAAAAGATGGAGGCCCAAAGAGATCCATGTGAAGGAGCTCCAAGGGTCTCTTCGAGTAGATGTGTTGAGGGAGGGTGAGCCTTCTCATGTAGCTTTCCTTCAATACAGGCACTTCAAGCACGATCTTTGGCAAAACTAACATTTGTTAGTCCACGAACATGGTCCCCCTTGAGAAGACTTTGCAAAGATCTCATATTGACGTGAGCTAAACGGCGATGGCAAAGCCATCCCACGTCAACTTTAGCCATTAGGCCTATCACGGTCTTAGTGGGTCGCTCCGAAAAGTTAATCACATAGAGACCGTTCTCGACATGCCCAACAAAGGCTACTTTAAGAGTCTTGCTCCACAAGAGGGCCACGGTATCAATGTCAAAGAAAGTAGCAAAACCCATGATTGCAAGTTGACGAACAGAAAGCAAATTGTATGCAAGGGACTCAACAAGCATGACTTTCTCGATCATTAGATCATGAGAAATGACAACCTTGCCGAGACCCAATACCTTAGAATGTGATGCATCACCCCACTCGACATTGGTGGGCATAGATGGAATCTTTTGCACGTCCACCACCATGTCCTTGCTCCCGGTCATATGATTTGTTGCTCCACTATCGAGCAACCATGATCCCCCACCGGAAGCAAACACCTTGTTTGAAGCTTTAGCCATGAGGCATTTGGCGGTGATGTTCTCGTTGGGTGAATCAAAGAGAGACACCCGGGGAGTAGTAGCAATGGCAACGGATGCCATTGCCATTGCTTCCTCATTTTCATCATCATCGCCATCCTCTTGGTATTCTTCTTGAACCACCAACCCATGAGTGGGAGTCTTCTTGGAAAAGTTGTTCTTGTTGGGGAAGGACTTGGCTTTGTCTTTTCGGATGAACTTGCCACCATTGTCTTCCCGCTTCTCATAAGGACAATCCGCAACGAAATGGCTCACATTGCCACAGTTGAAGCAAGTTCTAACTCGTTGCTTGCCCTTGACGCCACTTGAGTTGTTCTTGTTGAAGTTGGGTCTTGAATTCTTCTTGCTCCAAAATTGTCTTGAAGCAAGGGCCATGTGCTCATGGTAATCAAATTTGGTGTCTTCGGGGTTGCTCTCCTCATCTTCCACTTCTTCCTCTTCTTCCAAGATAACCTTGGCCTTCAAAGCAAGGTTGGGCTTCTTTACCCTTTGAGAACGGAGCACCTCATTATCGGCGGTCTTGTCCAAGATGCTCATTGCAACGAACTCATCCAACACTTCACTTGAGGTCATGGAGTGGAAGTCCGGTCTTTGAAGAATGATGGAGGACATGGCCTTGTTGTAGGGCATCATGGCCTTGAGGAACTTGCGCTTGATCCAATTGTCATCCGTGTCCTTGCTTCCATGATCTCGGAGTGCGACCGCAAGTTTGGTCACTCTTCGAAAGAGCTCACGAGGTTCTTCATCTTCTTTCATTGCAAACTCATCGGCTTCATCTTGCACCACTTCATAGTTGGAGCGTTGAATGCTAGCACTTCCTCGATAGAGACCCTCGACACATTTCCATGCTTCTTTAGCCATGACATGAGGTCGAAGATGAGGGAGATCTTCGGGAAGGATGGCATCTTAGATGATGAAGAGAGCACTCTCATTGAGTTGATTGTCCACGTCTTCTCGAGGGGTGAAGTTGCTTGGGTCGTGAGGATAAAAACCTTCTTCAATGATTCTCCAAAGGTTAGTGTTCACATGTTTTAAATGACGCTTGAAGCGATAAACCCAAGAGTCAAAATCTTCATGCTTCTCATATTTAGGAGGAGGACCGGCGTGATTCAAATGAGTGGAGGGGATCGGTCCTCTATAAATAGGAGGTTCCACATGGGCAAAGATGCCGGTGCCATTTCTACCACTAGTAGAAGGACTCTTTTCATTGTTAGCTTCCCCCTTGTCGGAGGTAGCATCCATCACCTTGTTAGTGGGATCATCCACTTTCATCGGCGAGGTAGATAGTTTAAGTCCTTCTAGAAATTCAGTAAACATGCTTTTAACCTCGGCCGTCATGGAGGTTTTCAATGTGTCTAAAGCCACATTGAATTCCTCACGTGAGACCGAGGTTCCCCCTTCGGTCGAAGACGAGATGGGATTCACACCGGAGTGTTCCTCCGCACCGTCGTTGGTGTCAACCATACTCTTCGGACGGCAAAGTCCTTAATAAAGAGACGAGGCTCTGATACCAATTGAAAGGATCGATATGGTTGACTAGAGGGGGGGTGAATAGGCAACTAACATTTTTTAGGCTTTTCTTTCACAATTTAAAACTTTCAACGAAATAGGTTGTCTAGATGTGCAACTACGTGAACAACCTATATGATGCAAAGACACCTAGCACACAAACAAGCAATAGATGCAACACAAGTAAGCTTGCAAAAGTAAAGGCACGAAATAACCAAGAGTGGAGCCGGTGGAGGCGAGGATGTGTTACCGGAGTTCCTTCCTTTTGAAGGGAAGTACGTCTCCGTTAGAGCAGTGTGGAGGCACAATGCTCCCCAAGAAGCCACTAGGGCCACCGTAATCTCCTCACGCCCTCACACAATGCGAGATGCCGTGATTCCACTATTGGTGCCCTTGAAGGCGGCGACCGAACCTTTACAAACAAGATTGGGGCTATCTCCACAACACTTGGAGGCTCCCAACAACACCACGAAGCTTCACCACAATGGAGTATGGCTTCGAGGTGACCTCAACCGTCTAGGGTGCTCAACACCCAAGAGTAACAAGATCCGCTAGGGATAAGTGGGGGGGATCAAATTTCTCTTGGTGGAAGTGTAGATCTGGGCCTTCTCAACCAATCCCGAGCAAATCAACAAGTTTGATTGGCTAGGGAGAGAGACCGGGCGAAAATGGAGCTTGGACCAACAATGGAGCTTTGGGGGAAAGACGTAGGTCAACTTGGAGGAAGAAGACACCTTTATATAGTGGGAGAACTATTCCAACCGTTACCCCACTGAGCAGCCCCGCACAGAGCGGTACTACCACTTGGGCAGGGCGGTACTACCGCCGAGGGCGGTACTACCGCTCCTACCCAGTGGTACTACCGCGCTGACGAGGAAGACAGGGCCCTGGCCCCAGAGTGGTACTACCGCGTGAGTAAGAGCGGTACTACCACTTGGAGAGGTACTACCGCCACTACTACCGCTCCTAGTACGCAAAACCCGACACGAAAAACATCGGTCGAGAATCGAAGCGGTACTAGCGTGGACCAATTGCGGTACTACGGACGAAGTCCTCAAGCGGTACTACCGCTCGGGGGAGCGGTACTACCGCTCCAGGAGCGGTACTACCGCTAGAGAGCTTCGGAGGTACTACCGCTGAGGACCGCGGTACTACCGCTGGGGTAGGACAGGGCAGGAACACGGAAGGAAGAACTACTCCATCGAAGCGGGAAGGAAGACATTGGGTGTGAAACGGATGTGTACATGTTGATTCCACCCAAGCCTTGTTGGGGAACGTAGTAATTTCAAAATATTCCTACGCACATGCAAGATCATGGTGATGGCATAGCAACGAGAGGGGAGAGTGTTGTCCACGTACCCTCGTAGACCGTAAGCGGAAGCGTTATGACAACGCGGTTGATGTAGTCGTACGTCTTCACGATCCGACCGATCCAAGTACCGAACGTACGGCACCTCCGAGTTCAGCACACGTTCAGCTCGATGATGATCCCCGGACTCCGATCCAGCAAAGTATCGGGGATGAGTTCCGTCAACACGACAGCGTGGTGACGATGATGATGCTCTACCGGCGCAGGGCTTCGCTAAAACTCCGCGACGATATGACCGAGGTGGAATATGGTGGAGGGGGGCATCGCACACGGCTAAGGAATGATCCGTAGATCAACTTGTGTTGTCCCTAGAGGTGCCCCCCTGCCCCCGTATATAAAGGAGCAAGGGGGGAGGGGGCGGCCGGCCTAGGAGGGGCGCGCCAAGGGGAGTCCTACTCCCATCGGGAGTAGGACTCCCTCCTTCCTTGTTGGAGTAGGAGAAAGGGGAAAAGAGAGGGAGAGGAGGAAGGAAAGGGGGGCCGCACCCCTTGTCCAATTCGGACCAGAGGGGGGCTGCGCGCCTCCTTCCTTTCGGCCTCTCTTCTCTATTCCCGTATGGCCCAATAAGGCCCATATACTCCCTGGCGAATTCCCGTAACTCTCCGGTACTCCAAAAAATACCCGAATCACTCGGAACCTTTCCGAACTCTGAATATAGTCGTCCAATATATCGATCTTTACGTCTCGACCATTTCGAGACTCCTCGTCATGTCCCCGATCTCATCCGGGACTCCGAACTCCTTCGGTACATCAAAACTCATAAACTCATAATATAACTGTCATCGAAACCTTAAGCATGCGGACCCTACGGGTTCGAGAACTATGTAGACATGACCTAGAACTATTCTCGGTCAATAACCAATAGCGGAACCTGGATGCCCATATTGGTTCCTACATATTCTACGAAGATTTTTGTCGGTCAAACCGCATAACAACATATGTTGTTCCCTTTGTCATCGGTATGTCACTTGCCCGAGATTTGATTGTCGGTATCCAATACCTAGTTCAATCTCGTTACCGGCAAGTCTCTTTACTCGTTACGTAATGCATCATCCCGTAACCAACTCATTGGTCACATTGCTTGCAAGGCTTATAGTGATGTGCATTACCGAGAGGGCCCAGAGATACCTCTCCGACAATCGGAGTGACAAAACCTAATCTCGAAATATGCCAACTCAACATGTACCTTCGGAGAGACCTGTAGTACTCCTTTATAATCACCCAGTTACGTTGTGACGTTTGGTAGTACCCAAAGTGTTCCTCCGGTAAACGGGAGTTGCATAATCTCATAGTTACAGGAACATGTATAAGTCATGAAGAAAGCAATAGCAATATACTAAACGATCAACTGCTAGGCTAACGGAATGGGTCATGTCAATCACATCATTCTCCTAATGATATGATCCCATTAATCAAATGACAACACATGTCTATGGTTAGGAAACATAACCATCTTTGATTAATGAGCTAGTCAAGTAGAGGCATACTAGTGACTATATGTTTGTCTATGTATTCACACATGTATCATGTTTCCGGTTAATACAATTCTAGCATGAATAATAAACATTTATCATGAAATAAGGAAATAAATAATAACTTTATTATTGCCTCTAGGGCATATTTCCTTCAGTCTCCCACTTGCACTAGAGTCAATAATCTAGTTCACATCGCTATGTGATTTAACACCAATATTCACATCTGCATGTGATTAATACCCATAGTTCACATCATCATGTGATCAACACCCAAAGGGTTTACTAGAGTCAATAATCTAGTTCACATCTCTATGTGATTAACACCCAAAAGAGTACTAAGGTATGATCATGTTTTGCTCGTGAGAGAAGCTTAGTCAACGGGTCTGTCATATTCAGAGCCGTATGTATTTCGCAAATATTCTATGTCCACAATGCTCTGCATGGAGCTACTCTAGCTAATTGTTCCCACTTTCAATATGTATCCAGATTGAGACTTAGAGTCATCTGGATTGGTGTAAAAGCTTGCATCGTTGTAACTTTAATGACGGGCTCTTTTATCACCTCCATAATCGAGAAACATCTCCTTAGTCCTCACTAAGGATATTCTTGACCCATGTCCAGTGATCTACTTATTAGATCAAAATTGTATTCCTTTGCCAAACACAGAGCAAGGTATACAATAGGTCTGGTTTACAGCATAGCATACTTTATAGAACCTATGACTGAGGCATAGGGAATGACTTTTCATTCTCTTTCTATTTTCTGCAATGGTCGGGTCTTGAGTCTTACTCAACTTCACACCTTGTAACACAGGCAAGAACTCCTTCTTTGGCTATTCCATTTTGAACTATTTCAAAAATTTATCAAGGTATGTACTCATTGAAAAATCTTATCAAGCGTCTTGATCTATCTATATAGATCTTGATGCTCAATGTGTAAGCAGCTTCACCGAGGTCTTGCTTTGAAAAACTCTTATTCAAGTATCCTTTCATGCTATCCAGAATTTCCATATCATTTCCAATTAACAATATGCCATCCACATATAATATTAGAAATGCTACAGAGCTCCCACTCACTTTCTTGTAAATACAGGCTTCTTCAAAAAGTCTGTATAAAACCATATGCTTTGATCAACTCATCAAAGCATATATTCCAACTCCGAGATGCTTGCACCAGTCCATAGATGGATCGCTAGAGCTTGCACAATTTGTTAGCACCTTTAGGATTGACAAAACCTTCTGGTTGCATCATATACAACTCTTCTTTAAGAAAACCATTAAGGAATGCAGTTTTGTTTATCCATTTGCCAGATTTCATAAAATGCGGCAATTGCTAACATGATTCAGACAGACTTAAGCATAGATACGAGTGAAAAACTCTCATCGTAGTCAACACCTTGAACTTGTCGAAAACCTTTTGCGACAATTCTAGCTTTGTAGATAGTAACACTATCAGTGTCCGTCTTCCTCTTGAAGATCCATTTAATCTCAATGTCTCGCCGATCATTGGGCAAGTCAATCAAAGTCCATACTTTGTTTTCATACATGGATCTTATCTCAGATCTCATGGCCTCAAGCCATTTTGCGGAATCTGGGCTCACCATCGCTTCTTCATAGTTCGTAGGTTCGTCATGGTCTAGTAACATAACTTCCAGAACAGGATTACCGTACCACTCTGGTGCGGATCTTACTCTGTAAGACCTACAAGATTCTGTAGTAACTTAATCTGAAGTTTCATGATCATCATCATTAACTTCCTCACTAATTGGTGTAGTAGTCACAGGAACAGATTTCTGTGATGAACTACTTTCAAATGAGGGAGCAGGTACAGTTACCTCATCAAGTTCTACTTTCCTCCCACTCACTTCTTTCAAGAGAAACTCCTTCTCTAGAAAGGATCCATTCTTAGCAACAGATGTTTTGCCTTTGGATTTGTGATAGAAGGTGTACCCAACAGTTTCCTTTGGGTATTCTATGAAGACGCACTTCTCCGATTTGGGTTCGAGCTTATCAGGTTGAAAACCTTTTTTATGTAAGCATCGCAACTCCAAACTTTAAGAAACGACAGCTTAGGTTTACTGCTAAACCATAGTTCATACGGTGTCGTCTCAATGGATTTAGATGGTGCCCTTTTTAAATGTGAATGCAGTTGTCTCTAATGCACAACCCCAAAATGATAGTGGTAAAACCGATAAGAGACATCATAGATCGCACCATATCCAATAAAGTGCGGTTACGACGTTCGGACACACCATAACGTTGTGGTGTTCCAGGTGGCGTGAGCTGTGAAACTATTCCACATTGTTTTAATTGAAGATCAAACTCGTAACTCAAATATTCGTCTCTGCGATCAGATCGTAGAAACTTTATTTTCTTGTTACGATGATTTTTCCACTTCACTCTGAAATTCTTTGAACTTTTCAATTATTTCAGACTTATGTTTCATCAAGTAGATATACCCATATCTGCTCAAATCATTTTGTGAAGGTCAGAAAATAACGATACTTGCCACGAGCATCAAGACTCATTGGATCGCATACATCGGTATGTATTATTTCCAATAAGTCAGTAGCTTGTTCCATTGTTCCGGAGAACGGAGTTTTAGTCATCTTGCCCAAAAGGCACGGTTCGCAAGCGTCAAATGATTCATAACCAAGTGATTCCGAAAATCCATCTTTGTGGAGTTTCTTCATGCGCTTTACACCGATATGATCCAAATGGCAGTGCCACAAATAAGTTGCACTATCATTATTAACTTTGCATCTTTTGGCATCAATATTATGAATATGTGTATCACTACGATCGAGATCCAACAAACTATTTTCATTGGGTGTATAACCATCGAAGGTCTTATTCATGTAAATAGAATAATAATTATTCTCTAACTTTAAATGAATAACCGTATCGCAATAAACACGATCAAATCATGTTCATGCTCAACGCAAATGCCAAATAACATTTATTTAGGTTTAACACTAATCCCGAAAGTATAGGGAGTGTGCGATGATGATCATATCAATCTTGGAACTACTTACAACACTCATCGTCACTTCCCCTTCAACTAGTCTCTGTTTATTCTGTAACTCCTGTTTCGAGTTACTAATCTTAGCAACCGAACAAGTATCAAATACTCAGGAGCTACTATAAACACTAGTAAGGCACACATCAATAACCTGTATATCAAATATACCCTTGTTCACTTTGCCATCCTTCTTATCCACCAAATATTCAGGGCATTTCCGCTTCCAGTGACCATTTCCTTTGCAGTGTGAGCACTCAGTTTCAGGCTTTGGTTCAGCTTTGGGCTTCTTCGTGGGAGTGACAACTTGCTTGTCATTCTACTTGAAGTTCCCTTTCTTTCCCTTTGCCCTTTTATTGAAACTAGTGGTCTTGTCAATCATCAACACTTGATGCTCTTTCTTGATTTCTACCTTCATCGATTTCAACATCACGAAGAGCTCGGGAATTGTTTTCGTCATCCCTTGCATACTATAGTTCATCACGAATTTCTAGTAACTTAGTGATGGTGACTAGAGAATTCTGTCAATCACTATCTTATCTGGAAGATTAACTCCCACTTGATTCAAGTGATTGAAGTACCCAGACAATCTGAGCACATGCTTACTAGTTGAGTGATTCTCCTCCATCTTTTAAGCTATAGAACTTGTTGGAGACTTCATATCTCTCAACTCGGGTATTTGCTTGAAATATGAACTTCAATTCCTGGAACATCTCATATGGTCCATGACGTTCAAAACATCTTTGAAGTCCCGGTTCTAAGCCGTTAAGCATGGTGCACTAAACTATCAAGTAGTCATCATATTGAGCTAGCCAAACGTTCATAACGTCTGCGTCTGCTCCTGCAATAGGTCTGTCACCTAGCGGTGCATTAAGGACATAATTCTTCTGTGCAGCAATGAGGATAAACCTCAAATCACGGATCCAATCCGCATCATTGCTACTAACATCTTTCAACACAATTTTCTCTAGGAACATATCAAAATAAACATATGAAAGCAACAACGCAAGCTATTGATCTACAACATAATTTGCAAAATACTACCAGGACTAAGTTCATGATAAATTTAAGTTCAATTAATCATATTACTTAAGAACTCCCACTTAGATAGACATCCCTCTAATCCTCTAAGTGATTACATGATCCATATCAACTACACCATGTCCGATCGTCACGTGAGATGGAGTAGTTTCAACGGTGAACATCAATATGTTGATCATATCTACTATATGATTCATGCTCGACCTTTCGGTCTCCGTGTTCCGAGGCCATATCTGTATATGCTAGGCTCGTCAAGTTTAACTTGAGTATTCCGCGTGTGCAACTGTTTTGCACCTGTTGTATTTGAACGTAGAGCCTATCACACCCGATCATCACGTGGTGTCTCAGCACAAAGAACTTTCGCAACGGTGCATACTCAGGGAAAACACTTCTTGATAATTAGTGAGATATCATCTTAAAATGCTACCGTCAAACAAAACAGAATAAGATGTATAACAGATAAACATCATATGCAATCAAAATATGTGACATGATATGGCCATGATCATCTTGCGCCTTTGATCTCCATCTCCAAAGTACTGTCATGATCTCTATCGTTACCGGCACGACACAATGATCTTCATCATCTTGATCTATATCAATGTGTCGTTACGTGGTCGTCTCGCCAACTATTGCTCTTGCAACTATTGCTATCGCATAGCGATAAAGTAAAGCAATTATTTGGCACTTGCATCTTATGCAACAAAGAGACAACCATAGGGCTTCTGCCAGTTGCCGATAACTTCAACAAAACATGATCATCTCATACAACAACTTATATCTCATCACGTCTTGACCATATCACATCACAACATGCCCTACAAAAACAAGTTAGACATCCTCTACTTTGTTGTTGCAAGTTTTACATGGCTGCTACGGGCTGAGCAAGAACCGTTCTTACCTACGCATCAAAACCACAACGATAGTTCGTCAAGTTGGTGTTGTTTTAACCTTCGCAAGGACCGGGCGTAGCCACACTCGGTTCAACTAAAGTTGGAGAAACTGACACCCACTAGTCACCTTTGTGCAAAGCACGGCGGTAAAACCAGTCTCGCGTAATGTCGGTCCGGGCCGCTTCATCCAGCAATACCGCTGAACCAAAGTATGACATGTTGGTAAGCAGTATGACTTGTATCGCCCACAACTCACTTGTGTTCTACTCGTGCATATAACATCTACGCATAAAACCTGGCTCTGATACCACTGTTGGGGAACGTAGTAATTTCAAAAATTTCCTACGCACACGCAAGATCATGGTGATGGCATAGCAACGAGAGGGGAGAGTGTTGTCCACGTACCCTCTTAGACCGTAAGCGGAAGCGTTATGACAACGCGGTTGATGTAGTCGTACGTCTTCACGATCCGACCGATCCAAGTACCGAACGTACGGCACCTCCGAGTTCAGCACACGTTCAGCTCGATAACGATCCCCGGACTCCGATCCAGTAAAGTGTCGGGGATGAGTTTCGTCAGCACGACGGCGTGGTGACGATGATGATACTCTACCGGCGCAGGGCTTCGCTAAAACTCCGCGACGATATGACCGAGGTGGAATATGGTGGAGGGGGGCACTGCACACGGCTAAGGAACGATCCATAGATCAACTTGTGTTGTCCCTAGAGGTGCCCCCCTGCCCCCGTATATAAAGGAGCAAGGGGGGAGGGGGCGGCCGGCCTAGGAGGGGCGCGCCAAGGGGAGTCCTACTCCCACCGGGAGTAGGACTCCCTCCTTCCTTGTTGGAGTAGGAGAAAGGGGGAAAGAGGGGGAGAGGAGGAAGGAAAGGGGGGCCGCACCCCTTGTCCAATTCGGACCAGAGGGGGGCTGCGCGCCTCCTTCCTTTCGGCCTCTCTCCTCTATTCCCGTATGGCCCAATAAGGCCCATATACTCCCCGGCGAATTCCCGTAACTCTCCGGTACTCCAAAAAATACCCGAATCACTCGGAACCTTTCCGAACTCCGAATATAGTCGTCCAATATATTGATCTTTACGTCTCGACCATTTCGAGACTCCTCGTCATGTCCCCGGTCTCATCCGGGACTCCGAACTCCTTCGGTACATCAAAACTCATAAACTCATAATATAACTGTCATCGAAACCTTAAGCGTGCGGACCCTACGGGTTCGAGAACTATGTAGACATGACCTAGAACTATTCTCAGTCAATAATCAATAGCGGAACCTGGATGCCCATATTGGTTCCTACATATTCTACGAAGATCTTTATCGGTCAAACCGCATAACAACATACGTTGTTCCCTTTGTCATCGGTATGTTACTTGCCCGAGATTTGATTGTCGGTATCCAATACCTAGTTCAATCTCGTTACCGGCAAGTCTCTTTACTCGTTACGTAATGCATCATCCCGTAACCAACTCATTGGTCACATTGCTTGCAAGGCTTATAGTGATGTGCATTACCGAGAGGGCCCAGAGATACCTCTCTGACAATCGGAGTGACAAAACCTAATCTCAAAATATGCCAACTCAACATGTACCTTCGGAGACACCTGTAGTACTCCTTTATAATCACCCAGTTATGTTGTGACGTTTGGTAGTACCCAAAGTGTTCCTTCGGTAAACGAGAGTTGCATAATCTCATAGTTACAGGAACATGTATAAGTCATGAAGAAAGCAATAGCAATATACTAAACGATCAACTGCTAGGCTAACAGAATGGGTCATGTCAATCACATCATTCTCCTAATGATGTGATCCCATTAATCAAATGACAACACATGTCTATGGTTAGGAAACATAACCATCTTTGATTAATGAGCTAGTCAAGTAGAGGCATACTAGTGACTATATGTTTGTCTATGTATTCACACATGTATCATGTTTCCGGTTAATACAATTCTAGCATGAATAATATACATTTATCATGAAATAAGGAAATAAATAATAACTTTATTATTGCCTCTAGGGCATATTTCCTTCAAGCCTTACCAAAGCGGATCCCCTCTTGATAGTACGGTGACTCCTACGAAACTAGTCCACCAACAGAGAGACGAAGGAGCTACACCGTCTTGAAAGACACATCGAGGGGAGGAAATCGTCTCGTGCCAATGGATGAATCTCTGAAAGGACTTAACGCACACGATTAGTCCGCAAAAGCATTGTCATCAATCACCAAAACATCTTGGGGATAAATATGCCCTTACAAGCAGTAGCGAAGGAATCGCTCGATCAGGTTCAGTTAACAGCCATCGATCGATCGCTCGGATTCAGTAACGCGTAGCCTGTAGTGCAATCACTCGGGTTCAGTTAGAGCCCAACGCCTCGCTCGGGTTCAGTTAGAGCCAACGCCTTGCACCAGGTTTACTCCTATCTTCGTGAGGCTGCTATCACCGTTGCTTAGGTTCCGGGGCTGTCATCACGTCGCTCCTCTCCGTGCAAGAAATCTAGCCAAGACAATAGCCAGGGATAAGCCAGTGAGTACTTTGAATGTACTCGCAAACATTATGCACACTGGGATAATATACTGAAAATCATGCACTGAAATATTCTATGATCACATCGTCAGTCATAAATAAAGATCTTTTATGCATGCAAGCAGGTTATTTATGTACAACATGATATGCAATAATGGAGTGGAAATAAAATGCCACAGTCGGGCGTCTGTGCGACATCACATAAAGGGCTTGTAAAGTAAATAAATAACAAGCAATGCCACAGTCGGGCGTCCCAGCGACACCACATAAAGGGCTTATACAGTAAATAAATAACAAGCAATGCCACAGTCGGGCGTCTCAGCGACACCACATAAAGGGCTTATAAAGTAAATAAATAACAAGCAATGCCACAGTAGGGCGTCTCAGCGACACCACATAAAGGGCTTATAAAGTAAATAATCACAATGAATATCCAGGAGGTAGAACCGTCCCAGGGATACTCAATAATTCAATTTAAATAATGGGTGAAAGGATCGATATGGTTGACTAGAGGGGGGTGAATAGGCAACTAACAATTTTTAGACTTTTCTTTAACAATTTAAACCTTGCAATGAAATAGGTTGTCTAGATGTGCAACTACGTGGACAACCTATATGATGCAAAGACAATGAGCACACAAGCAAGCAATGGATATAGCACAAGTAAGCTTGCAAAAGTAAAGGGATAAGATAACCAAGAGTGGAGCCGGTGGAGACGAGGATGTGTTACCGAAGTTCCTTCCTTTGAAGGGGAAGTACGTCTCCGTTAGAGCGGTGTGGAGGCACAATGCTCCCCAAGAAGCCACTAGGGCCACCGTAATCTCCTCACGCCCTCACACAATGCGAGATGCCGTGATTCCACTATTGGAGCCCTTGAAGGCGGCAACCGGACCTTTACAAACAAGATTGGGGCTATCTCCACAACACTTGGAGGCTCCCAATAATCCCGCGAAGCTTCACCACAATGGAGTATGGCTTCGAGGTGACCTCAACCGTCTAGGGTGCTCAACACCCAAGAGTAACAAGATCCGCAAGGGATAAGTGGGGGGAATCAAATATCCTGTGGTGGAAGTGTAGATCGGGCACTTGTCACCCAATCCCGAGCAAATCAACAAGTTTGATTGGCTAGGGAGAGAGATCGAGTGAAAATGGAGCTTGGAGCAACAATGGAGCTTAGAGATGGAAGAGGTAGTCAACTAGAGGTAGAAGACACCCCTTATATAGTCGTGGACAAAATCCAACCGTTATCCACATGTTCAGCCCGTGACACACGGTACTACCGCTCCAGGGGCGTGGTACTACCGCGAGGCTATGCGGTACTACCGTGGCTAACCACAGTACTACCGCGACAGCAACACAGGCCGGAACTAGCCTGATAAGGGGGCAGTACTACCGCTTGCACGGTACTACCGCACCCACCTGCGGTACTACCGCAAGGCAGGAAAGTCACGGCCTAGAAAGGGCGCGGATGAAATAAATTACATCCATGCCTACTTCCGCTGAACCAGAGGAGGTACAAAAATCCGACGCGGTACTACCGCCCCGTGAGGTGCGGTACTACCGTGCGGGCGAGGATGTCAAAAATTACATCCGCGCCTACTACCGCGACACTGCGGTACTAGGTAGGAGGGTCACGGTACTACGACTCCTAAGGAGCGGTACTACCGTGGGCCTCCGCGGTACTACTGCGCTGGACGAGCGGTACTACCGTGGAGGGCGCGGATGTAAAAAATTACATCCGCCCCTACTACCGCACCGGAGCGGCACAAGGCCAGGGAGCCGCGATACTACCGCTCCAGATGAGCGGTACTACCGTGACACACAGCGGTACTACCGCGTGTACTTGCGGTACTACTGCAAGCACATCAGTAGTCGTCAGATTTCCGCACAACCAAGATAACAAACGGAAGCTCCAAACTGCAGGGAAAGGAGGAACAAGTGTACGTGTTGATTCCACCCAAACCTTTCCGACACGGACCCCCTCTTAATAGTACGGCTCTCCTACGACTCAAATCCACCAAAGAGAAACGTAGAACAACGCCGACTTCAATAGTCTCCGAGGGGCACCGAATCGTCTCGTGCCTAGATATGAATAACCTGAGAAACTCAAGGCACACGATTAGTCCGCAAATGCATTGTCATCAATCACCAAAACACCTGAGGGAAAAATATGCCCTTACAATCTCCCCCTTTTTGGTGGATTGATGACAACACGGGATTTCCATATGGATAAGATAATTTAGAGCAGGGGAAAACCCCACCTCTCTAAAATATAGACGGGCTCCCCCTAGATGTGTGAACTTTAGATGAATGCTTTGGACTGCATAGCACACAGACTAGGATCAACACTCCCCCTATATTTTAGAGACTAAGACATGATAATAAGCATAGCAAAGCATAAATATAGCACAATATAACACAAGCTCGCTAGGATAGATAGAGTGCATATGTCTTACACCATACGAAGTAAAGCTACCGAGGTTCAACCGAGAAAGCAGCAAACACACGACACAAATGAGAAAGCAGCAAACACACGACACACTCACAAATCCCTACACTCTCTCCCCCTTTGGCATCGAGACGCCAAAAAGGCAGAGAGGACACCTACACACAAGAGGTGGCTCAAGCAGAGAACTCGTCCCAACCCTCTCCGTCGGTCTCCTCGGCAGCAGGGATGGTCTCCTTGACACCCTCCTTAGACTCAGTCCACATGTAACCCTGCTTCTCCATCCACTCGGCTTCTGGAGTGATGTGCTCCTCCGACCCGCCAGACACTGCCTCACCATAGAGCTGGAAGATCTTGTTGTCCCGGCGACGACTCTCCTTGGATGCCACGTGAGTCATGTACTGCCCCTTGGCTTGCATGCAGAAAAGAGTCTTCATCTTGTCCTTCAGCTTCTTGGCCCATGATGGCATAGAGGCACTCTGGGAAGGTCTAGCAGCATGGCCCTCAGCAACATCCTCGGCGCCAGCATCCTCCTCATCAACAGCAGTCCTAGCAGCAGTCGCCTCGGCGCGAGTAGTGGTGTTGGCCCAGTTGGGTTTGATACGCAGGCAGATGGGCTCATGGCGAACCCAGTCAGGAGCCAGAAACTCATCATCAGGAAACATCTTCTCCCAAGTCTTCGAAATCAGCAGAAACAGATAGGGCCCATAGATAGGCACCTTGCGGTTGAACACTGCAAACCGGAGCTCACACCACATGATGTGTGAGACATCAAGTGGCTGAGACTGAGACGAACGAGCCTCCTCGCAGATGAGCATCATGTCCACCATATAGGCATGAACCTTGTCTTTGTCACCGATGCGAGGGAACAAGGAGTTGCGGAAGATGCGATACATGATATCCAGGAAAGGGTTGAGCACCAAAGTTGTCTTGCCATTGGCGAGTGCCTTCTCAACCATGAAAGGGGCAAGTCTGTCCTTGCTGGCAGAATCAGCATTGGCATGGGGGCGAACACCCACTGGAGAGTCGAGTCCATCATCAGGAACCTGGAGGAGATCCATGAACTCCTTCCAGGTAGCAGACAGCTTACGGCCGTTGGTCATCCAGGTCATCCTCCGTTCCTCATCAGAGTGAAAGTAGACTGAGGCAAAGAACTGACAGATAAGCTCAGGGTCATAGTCGAGGTGGAAGGTAATCACATGCTCAATGCCAAACTGCTCCACCAAGTCCAGAGCCTCGCCAAAGTAGTCACGAAACTTGTCCTTCCTCATGTGATGCATATCAATCCACTTCACCTCCACATAGGTATTCTGCTTGTTCTTGATGACATCCAGATAGATGTTGACCTGTTGCTTGTTCCAGAACAGCTCACAGCCTCTGAAGGTGGCACACGGATGCACATAAGGGTGAAGCTGCCTTAGACGGACATAATCAGCTTGGGCTATCTCATCCATGCCCTTAGCGGGCTCCTTGTGCTTGCTAGCTGAGTGCTTGACATTGCGCTTGGAGGCAGACGAGCCTTCTGGTACTTCACCTGGGTTGCGCAGACGTTTGGAGACAGTGTCACGACTGGGGTTGGACCGGCGAGAGCCACCACCTGAGACACACACGCAAAACACCAAAGACGCGAGAAGATCAATGCAAAAGGCCACGAAAAAGCACAAGAAACACATAGAAGGCATACGAGAAAGTTGGCATGCGATAGATGTGAGCCAAGGTAAAACTGCTACTGCTTGCGGTACTAAAATATTAGTACTGCTCCAAACGCGGTAGTACCGTGCTAGGGCACGGTAGTACCGTGGTTGGGGCGGAAGTAAACTTTTAGTACCGCATAGAGCACGGTAGTACCGCTCCCGAGGGGCGGTAGTATCGTGCAAGCGGTAGTACCGTGCCAGACGGGCGGTAATACCGCGTTGCGTCAGATCCAACGGGCGGTTTGAATCTGAAAAGAACCGCGAAACAATGGCGGTGCTACGGTGATCCGATCTAGCGCAAGACAACAATACAAGTATAAATCCTATGCAATACCACGCTCCATCATCCTACTCTTGCAGAGATTAAGCCTAAGAATCTCAAGAACACACAAGCCTCCCCCAAAACCTAGAAACACTAAACACAATCAACACGGAGAGGAAGTTGGGGAAAAACCTTGGTCCATAGCAAGAGCACGTGGTGGGGAACGATCCCACCGGTCGAAATCACAAGAGGGCAGCCGGTGGAGGAGATCCGGCGACGAACGCCGGCTGCGTTCTTGAGTGAGGGAGAGAAGGAGACGACGTGGAGAGAGAGGACAGCGAATGGGTATGGGGAGTTAAAACTCCCCCTGCCCATCCTTATCCCCATGCGCTTGAACCGGCGCGGTAGTACCGCGTGTCATCGCGGTAGTACCGCTCGGGCGGAAGTACCGCGCCGAGGCGGTAGTACCGCTCAACCAGGCGGCAGTAAAAAATTACTGTCGCGTGGTCACGGTAGTACCGTGCTTCCGCAAGCGGTAGTACCGTGGCTTGCTGTGGTAGTACCGTAGCTGGCCGCAGTAGTACCGTGAGCTCAAGTCACCGCAAGTTTCAAAAAGAGAAGAAAAAGCCTTTGCACGGAAACTTTTCACACACAAGAAACCACAAGAACACGCACAAACCAGAGGCAAAAAGACAACAAGAAACCACCAAGCGACAAAGCCTCTTGAGGAGAGAGGGCGGTGGCCGAAGCCATCTATGTTTGAGTTGGATGGTATGGCACCACGAAGAATTATCCTTGGGCCCATGACCAAAACTCGTCTTTGAAGCACAAGTACCATTAAAAATGGCTAATGTGAAAGAGGTGATCGATTTATGCATAATGGGGGGAGGGAGAGTTCATTGATTGAACAACACTCCCCCTATGTCCATGCCTACACCTAAACTAGACAACACGTTGAGTGTGGTGGGGGTGTACAGGTTCAAGTCACATTGCTCAAATCAATGATATTTAGCTCATGCCTTAACTCGCGAAATCTTGCTTCATCCAAGGGCTTCGTGAAAATATCTGCAAGGTTATCATGAGTGTTGACATACTTGAGCTCGATCTCCCCTCTCCTAATGTGATCCCGGATGAAGTGATACCGAATCTCAATGTGCTTCGTCTTGAAGTGTTGTACCGGGTTGAGAGAAATCTTGATGGCACTTTCATTATCACACCAAAGAGGCACTTTGTCACAAATGACACCGTACTCCTTTAAAATTTGCCTCATCCATAGGAGTTGAGCACAACAACTACCGGCCGCCACATACTCCGCTTCGGTGGACGAGAGGGACACACAACTTTGCTTCTTGGAAGACCAACTTACCAAAGAGCAACCAAGAAATTGGCACCCTTCGGAAGTGGACTTCCTATCCACTTTGTCCCCCGCCCAATCGGAATCCGTGAAACCTTCAAGCTTCAAATTTGCTCCTCTTGGGTACCATAGGCCAAAGTTTGGGGTATGAGCCAAATATCGAAAGATTCTCTTGACCGCCACATAGTGACTTTCCTTTGGTGCGGCTTGAAACCGTGCACACATCCCCACACTCAACATGATATCCGGTCTAGATGCACAAAGGTAAAGCAAGGAGCCAATCATGGAGCGATATACCTTTTGATCCACTGCTTTACCATTGGGATCGATGTCAAGTTGGCACTTGGTAGGCATTGGTGTAGAAGCCGGCTTGACATCACTTAGCTTGAATCTTTTAAGCATGTCTTGAGTGTATTTGGCTTGGTTGATGAAGGTTCCTTCTCTTCGTTGTTTGATGTCAAAACCAAGGAAGAACTTCAATTCTCCCATCGAAGACATCTTGAACTTGGAGGTCATGAGACCGGCAAATTCCTCATTGAAAGCTTTGTTAGGAGAACCAAAGATAATATCATCAACATATAGTTGGCATACAAACAACTCCCCTTTGACCTTCTTAGTAAAAAGAGTGGGATCGATTTGTCCTACTTCAAATCCACGATCTTGTAGCAACTCGGTAAGGTGGTCATACCACGCACGTGGGGCTTGTTTAAGGCCATAGAGTGCCTTATCGAGTTGATACACGTGATCCGGGAAGTAGGGGTCCTCGAACCCGGGGGTTTGCTTCACATAAACCAACTCATTAATGGGACCATTAAGAAAAGCACTTTTCACATCCATTTGTTGCAACTTAAAGTTGTGATGGGAAGCATAAGCAATCAACAAACGAATGGATTCAAGACGAGCAACGGGAGAAAAGGTTTCACCATAGTCGATGCCCTCGACTTGGGAGTAGCCTTGTGCTACCAATCTTGCCTTGTTGCGAATGATGTTCCCATGAGCATCTTGCTTGTTCTTGAAGATCCACTTTGTTCCAATGACGTTGTGGTTCCCCGAAGGTCTTGGCACCAATCTCCACACCTTGTTGTACTCGAAGTTGTTTAGTTCTTCATGCATAGCATTGAGCCAATCCGAGTCTTTGAGCGCCTCATAGACCTTTTGGGGTTCAACACAAGAGACAAACGCATGATGTTCACAATAGTTAGCTAATTGTCTACGAGTGCTTACCCCCTTTCTTAGACTTCCAACCATGTTTTCCATGAGATGGCCTTGGGTGGTGAGTTTGGAAGCAATCTTCGCGGCACGACGCTCTAATTCTTCCTCGGGTGTGGAAGGAGGAAGGTTAACTTGATCATCTTGAGCGCCGTCTTGAGCTTGCTCATGATCTTGAACTTGCTCGAGGGGGAGAACTTGACCTTGGGCATCATTTAGAGGTTCACCTCCATCTTGAGGTTGATCTTGCCCTTGGTCTTGTTCATGAAGGTGAGGGCCTTCACTTTGTTCTTCGGAAGCGTGTGGGTCTTGGGGAGGTGATGGCTCCACTTGAGTGGAGCATTGTCCTTCTCCTTCAGCCACAAGGGGTTCCTCAATGGGTAGGATATGACCAATACCCATTCTTCTTATGGCTTGGGGAGGAATTTCATCACCTACATCACAAGTACCACTTTGCTCCACTTGGGAGCCGTTATTTTCATCAAACTCTACGTTACATGTCTCCTCAATGAGTCTGTTGGACTTGTTGAGAACACGGTAAGCATGAGAGTTTGTAGCATAACCAACAAATATGCCCTCATGAGCTCTAGCTTCAAATTTAGACAAACAAACACCTTTCTTGAGAATGAAACACTTACACCCGAACACCCAGAAGTACTTGAGATTGGGCTTGTTCCCGGTGAGTATCTCATACGGAGTCTTGTTCAAGCCTTTGCGGAGATAGAGCCGATTGGATGCATGACAAGCTGTATTGATGGCTTCGGCCCAGAAGTTGTATGGAGACTTGGACTCCGCCATCATGGTCCTTGCCGCATCCATCAACGTTCGGTTCTTTCTCTCCGCAACTCTATTTTGTTGAGGGGTATATGGTGCAGAATATTGATGCTTGATCCCTTCATCACTAAGAAACTCATCCAAGGTGTAGTTCTTGAACTCGGTGCCGTTGTCACTTCTTATTGTCAAGATCTTTGCATCGTGTTGACGCTGAGCTTCATTTGCAAAGTCGATGACGGTTTGTTGGGTCTCACTCTTCCTCTTGAAGAAGTATACCCAAGTGTATCTTGAATAATCATCCACTATCACTAAGCAATACTTTCTACCCCCAAGACTATCAAAGGATGGGGGCCCAAAGAGGTCCATGTGAAGGAGCTCCAAGGGTCTCTTCGAGTAGATGATAGTCATGGGAGGGTGCGCCGTCTCATGAAGCTTTCCTTCGATACAAGCACTGCAAACACGATCTTTGGCAAAACTAACATTCGTTAGTCCATGAACATGGTCCCCCTTGAGAAGACTTTGCAAAGATCTCATATTGACGTGGGCTAAACGGCGATGCCAAAGCCATCTCACATCAACTTTAGCCATTAGGCATGTCGCGGTCTTAGTGGGTTGCTCCGAGAAGTTAACCACATAGAGACCATTCTCGACATGCCCAACAAAGGCTACTTTAAGAGTCTTGCTCCACAAGAGGGCCACGGTATCAATATCAAAGAAGGTGGCAAAACCCATGAGTGCGAGTTGACGAACGGAAAGTAAATTGAATGCAAGGGACTCAACAAGCATGACTTTCTCGATCGTTAGATCATGAGAAATGACAACCTTGCGAAGACCCAATACCTTAGAATATGAGGCATCACCCCATTCGACATTGGTGGGCATAGATGGGATATTGTGCACGTCCACCACCAAGTCCTTGCTCCCGGTCATATGATTTGTTGCTCCACTATCGAGCAACCATGATCCCCCATCGGAAGCAAACACCTACAAGAGATCAATGCTTGGTTTTAGGTACCCATTGAGTAATGGGTCCTTTGATGTTAGTAACAAGGGTCTTAGGAACCTAAATAGACCATTCAATGTACTCATAAGGAGAACCAACAAATTTAGCATAAACATGTCCATCACTAGCACGGCACAACACATAAGAGGGGTTAAAGTCGCCGGCTTTGTTGGGAGAGATGGCGTTGCGCTCTTTGGCTTCACCATTCTTCCCATTGTTCTTCTTCTCCTTAGGAGCACCTTCTCCCTCCTTCACAAAGGTTTGCATGAGCAGAGGAGGTCGATTGGTCTTGCTCTTCTTCTCCTTGTTCTTCTTTTTCTTCTTGGACTTGGGTGCGAACCCAACTCCCTCCTTGCCCACAACTTCCTTTTGATTGCTCAAAAGGTCATTTAGGTTCTTCTCGCCTTGTATGCATGACACAAGACCTTTCTCGAGTTGTTCCTTCAACTTGGCATTTTCCTCCACAAGATGCACATGCTCACAACATGGGTTAGTAGCATTTGCATTGTCAATTAAGACCATGTGAGGAAATGTGGCCTTTTCCTTAGTTAGCTTAACTTGGAGTTGAGCATGAGACTCCTTGAGGGTGGCATGAGCATCTTTCAAGACCTTGTGGGCCTTGTCAAGTACATCAAACTCCTCCGTGAGTCTAACATGATCAACCCCAAGTTTAGCCTTCTCGGAAGCTAGAACACGAGACACAACAAGAGCATGATCAAGATCTTTCTTTAGTTTAGCATGACCATCGTTGTGTGACTCCTCAAGAGCCAAACGATGCTCACGCTCTTCCTCAAGAGCATTAGAGAGATCCGATATCTCATCGGCATAGTCACGACTGTGACTTTCCATCTTAGTGATGGTTTCTTCATGAGCCTCGATCATGTCATTGGCTTCACCAAGTTGTTCCAAGAGAGCAACGAAGTGCTTCTTGGATTTGCCCTTGAGCTTACTCATGAAGGACTCAAATTCATTTATCTCCTCATTAGACCCCTTACCATTATCAAGGTCATCCGTTGAAGGAGGGTTAGGAATAATGGTGGTTTTGATGTTGGGGGTTACCTTGTTGGTGGCCTTAGCCATGAGGCACTTGGCGGTGATGTTCTCGTTAGGTGCATCGAAGAGAGACACCCGAGGAGTTGAGACAATGGCAACAGATGCCATGGCCATTGTTTCACCATCGTCATCATCATCGTCATCCTCACGATATTCTTCTTGAACCACCAACCCGCGAGAAGGAGTCTTCTTGATGAAGTTGTTCTTCTTGGGGAAGGACTTGGCTTTGTCTTTTCGAATGAACTTGCCACCATTGTCTTCCCGCTTCTCGTATGGACAATCCGCAACAAAATGGCTGACATTGCCACAGTTGAAACAAGTTCTAACTTGATGCTTCCCCTTGAGGCCACTTGAGTTGTTCTTGTTGAAGTTGGGTTTTGTAGTCTTCTTACTCCAAAATTGTCTTGAGGCTAGAGCCATGTGCTCATGATAATCATACTTCGTGTCCTCGGGGTTGCTCTCCTCATCTTCCTCTTCTTCTTCTTCTTCCACACTAACCTTGGCCTTCAAGGCAAGATTGGGCTTCTTTGCCCTTTGGGAACGGAGCACCGCATTGTCGGCGGTCTTATCCAAGATGTTAATTGCAACAAACTCATCCAACACTTCACCAGAGGTCATGGAGTGGAAGTCCGGTCTTTGGCGGATGACTGAGGACATGGCCTTGTTGTAGGGCATCATGGCCTTGAGGAACTTGCGCTTGATCCAGTTGTCATCCGTGTCCTTACTCCCATGATCTCGGAGTGCGACCGCAAGTTTGGTCACTCTTCGAAAGAGCTCACGAGGTTCTTCATCCTCTTTCATTGCAAACTCATCGGCTTCATCTTGCACCACTTCATAGTTGGAGCATTGAATGCTAGCACTTCCTCTGTACATACGCTCGACACACTTCCATGCTTCTTTATCCATGACATGAGGTCGAAGATGAGGGAGATCGTCGAGAAGGATAGCATCTTGGATGATGAAGAGAGCACTCTCATTGAATTGATTGTCCACTTCTTCTCGAGGGGTGAAGTTGCTTGGATCATGAGGATAGAAACCTTCTTCAATAATTCTCCAAAGGTTAGTATTCACATGTTTTAGATGACGCTTGAAGCGATAAACCCAAGAATCATAATCTTCATTTTTCACATATTTAGGAGGAGGGCCGGCATGATTCAAATGAGTAGAGGGGATCGGTCCTCTATACACCGGGGGTTCCACATGGGCAAAGAGTCGGTGCCATTTCTACCACTAGTAGAAGGACTCTTTTCATTGTTAGCTTCCCCCTTATCGGAGTTAGCATCCGTCACCTTGTTAGTGGGATCACCCACTTTCATTGGTGAGGTAGATAGTTTAAGTCCCTCTAGAAATTCAGCAAACATGCTTTTAACCTCGGCCGTCATGGAGGTTTTCAATGTGTCTAAAGCCACATTGAATTCCTCACGTGAGACTGAGGTTCCCCCTTCGGCCGAAGACGAGATGGGATTCACACCGGAGTGTTCCTCCGCACCGTCGTTGACGTCAACCATACTCTTCGGACGGCAAAGTCCTTAATAAAGAGACGAGGCTCTGATACCAATTGAAAGGATCGATATGGTTGACTAGAGGGGGGTGAATAGGCAACTAACAATTTTTAGACTTTTCTTTAACAATTTAAACCTTGCAATGAAATAGGTTGTCTAGATGTGCAACTACGTGGACAACCTATATGATGCAAAGACAATGAGCACACAAGCAAGCAATGGATATAGCACAAGTAAGCTTGCAAAAGTAAAGGGATAAGATAACCAAGAGTGGAGCCAGTGGAGACGAGGATGTGTTACCGAAGTTCCTTCCTTTTAAGGGGAAGTACGTCTCCGTTAGAGCGGTGTGGAGGCACAATGCTCCCCAAGAAGCCACTAGGGCCACCGTAATCTCCTCACGCCCTCACACAATGCGAGATGCCGTGATTCCACTATTGAAGCCCTTGAAGGCAGCAACCGGACCTTTACAAACAAGATTGGGGCTATCTCCACAACACTTGGAGGCTCCCAATAATCCTGTGAAGCTTCACCACAATGGAGTATGGCTTCGAGGTGACCTCAACCGTCTAGGGTGCTCAACACCCAAGAGTAACAAGATCCGCAAGGGATAAGTGGGGGGAATCAAATATCCTGTGGTGGAAGTGTAGATCGGGCACTTGTCACCCAATCTCGAGCAAATCAACAAGTTTGATTGGCTAGGGAGAGAGATCGAGTGAAAATGGAGCTTGGAGCAACAATGGAGCTTAGAGATGGAAGAGGTAGTCAACTAGAGGTAGAAGACACCCCTTATATAGTCATGGACAAAATCCAACCGTTATCCACATGTTCAGCCTGTGACACACGGTACTACCGCTCTAGGGGCGCGTTACTACCGCGAGGCTGTGCGGTACTACCGTGGCTAACCACAGTACTACCGCGACAGCAACACAGGCAGGAACTAGCCTGATAAGGGGGCAGTACTACCGCTTGCGCGGTACTACCGCACCCACCTGTGGTACTACCGCAAGGGAGGAAAGTCACGGCCTGGGAAGGGCGCGGATGAAATAAATTACATCCGTGCCTACTTCCACTGAACCAGAGGAGGTACAAAAATCCGACGCGGTACTACCGCCCCGCGAGGTGCGGTACTACCGTGCGGGCGCAGATGTAAAAAATTACATCCGCGCCTACTACCGCGACACTGCGGTACTAGGTAGGAGGGTCACGGTACTACGACTCCTAGGGAGCGGTACTACCGTGGGCCTCCGCGGTACTACCGCGCTGGACGAGCGGTACTATCGTGGAGGGCGCGGATGTAAAAAATTACATCCGCCCCTACTACCACACTGGAGCGGCACAAGGCCAGGGAGCCGCGGTACTACCGCTCCAGATGAGCGGTACTACCGTGACACACAGCAGTACTACCGCGTGTACTTGCGGTACTACCGCAAGCACAGCAGTAGTCGTCAGATTTCCGCACAACCAAGATAACAAAGGGAAGCTCCAAACTGCAGGGAAAGGAGGAACAAGTGTACGTGCTGATTCCACCCAAACCTTTCCGACACAGACCCCCTCTTAATAGTACGGCTCTCCTACGACTCAAATCCACCAAAGAGAAACATAGAACAACGCCGACTTCAATAGTCTCCAAGGGGCACCGAATCGTCTCGTGCCTAGATATGAATAACCTGAGAAACTCAAGGCACACGATTAGTCCGCAAATGCATTGTCATCAATCAGCAAAACACCTGAGGGAAAAATATGCCCTTACAATGTGTTAGTCCATAATAAAGATAAACATAATTATCACATGTCATCAGTCATGATCCACATTCTGGCTTAGTAGTTTCTCCTCCGAAGACCGACACGAAGACCGACACTTGACGCATCCCAGACTGTAGTCCTTAATCATGGACACGGCTATTCGAATAGGTTTAATCTCTGCAGAGGGTGTACTCTTTACCCGCGAGCAACGGATTCCTGTAGTCCATCGGGACTAATTCCGTCTACGGTCTTTTAGTTGAGAACTCACCTAACTTGCACACACCAGCTTAACTCACCGGTGTCTGGAATCACCCACGACACCCGTCAAGCAAAACTTTAAGTGGGGAGGCTACAACCTCGCGTAGCATGGGATCAAATTTATATCACGCGCTCTAAGGGGTGGCCTCCCCTCTCGGTCCCAACCGGAAACACCCATGCCCCCGGACCAGGTGGCCTGCCTACCAGCTACAACCGGTATCTTCCACCATGGCCTCTCTGTACGGTGTGTGCTAGAAAGGGGTTAACAACTTACTGAACCGTACCCTGCTTGTTGTAGAGACAAGTGGTAGTACGAAACAAGTATGGGGGTTACTGGAACAAGACTCGATCTAGGGTCGACTCAGGAGGTTTATAATTTCCCTGCATGATTAGCATAATGAATGTATTTCATCCAACAGATAGAATCACCACTCATCATACCCTTCATACCATGTCGGACACACTCGTCTCGACGAGGAACTAGGGACAAGCTCGGGTCTACCCAAGACAGAGACTTTCCCGTTTTCCTTCCGGTAGGCACGAAAGGCATACAAGGATGATAACTATCCCAAGCATGTCCATTTCCAACAGCAAGGAAATTTCCAATAAGTATTCATGCAAAAGATCACATCACCACATAAAATAACAAGTTCCACGTATTGAGGTGGTGTCATAATCATGTCAAACAATGCATGCAAAATATTATGCCAGGGTTCAGAATGCTTGCCTTCAAGTTGTGGAAAGGCATGATGCACTCCAAAACTTTTGAAAGCTTTCTCCTCTCTCCAAAATCCTATTTAAAATATTTTTGAATCAATATATAGTTTCAAAAAAAGTACCAAAAGGTTGTCTGAATTTTTTTTAAATAAATCTTAAAATAAACTAGACAATATTTGAGAGAGGTAGGAAAAAGAATCAACTCATTTGGAGTTGTATTTAAAAAGTTAAGCTCAGTCAAAGTTTTGGTCAAAATCTGTTATTTAAAAATAAAACAGAAAAGAAAACAATTCGAATATACGTACACGTCGAAGGCGTATTTTGGATTTATGCTTCCACTTACTCCAGCGTGGACGGTACGCGAGTCACTGAGAGTGGGCCTGCCTGGCCCACTGGTCAGGTTTGACTGGTCCTCCCTCCCCTTTCCCTTCTCTGCCCGAGTGGGGCGGAACTTCGGTGACCATCGCCGGCGAACGGCGGGTCCTTGCGGGGAGCTGAGGGCAGGGACGGATCCGCGGGTCTAGGGTGATCCTTCCGGTGGTTGCAGGGTTGTTGGAGGTGGAGGGATTCGCCGTCGACGAGCTTCGCGGCGGCCGGTGGCTTCGGGAGCAAAGTGAGTTTGCGGCTATGGTGGCTCTACGTCGCAGCTGGGGTTCTGGGTGGCACCGCAAGAAGTAGTGGAGTCGCTTGGTGGCATTGGGAGGGCCAGGGAGGCTCTGGTTGTGCCGAACGGAGCCGAGAGGCGGCGGTGGCCGAACTGACCGGAGTCGGTGAAGACGGCCTCTTCCCCCTCAATTGACGGCAACGGGGGGCACTAGGAGGATGGTGAGAGGCTGCCTGCGTGTGGGGATGAGCTCGGGGCTCCTTAAATAGACTCGCCAAGGCGGTTCCGTGGCGGCCGGGGATAAGGTTGCCGGCGACCGTCTTTCTGTAGTTATGACGACGTGGCGGCGACGCGTGCTAGGGGACGAGGCTGCGGATGAGCTGGAGATGCTCAACGGGGCAGCTGGCGAGCGCTGGTGGCTTGGGCGGCACCGCCTGAGGCAGGGGCGCGCTGCGGACGTCGGCGTGCCGCCAAGGGCTCTGACGGTGGTGCTGTAGGGCGCCAGGGCTGCTTGGCATGATGCGGTGAGGAGGGGAGTGAGTGGCGTGGCTCTACAGAGCGGGCAAAACCAGGGGCGCGATGTGGCAGCTCGGGCGCGGCACGTGCAATACGCGCATTCTGCTCGCGCCCAGAGCACGCACGGAACGTGCTCGACGAAATGCTACGGCATGTTAGGTGGCTCTAAACCACAAGAGGGTTAGCAGGGTGGGGTTATAGGCTAGGGCAAAACCATTGGACATGCTGGTCTGGTCAGGGGATCAAGTTCATAATGCAAATAAAAAACTCATGCCAAATCTGTCCATGCTCACCAGGTGTTTGATAAAATGCCACAGGCACCTAGGCATTTCTTGGGGTGGCCAAAACTTCCAGAGTGGGGTCTCTTTAGATGGATGAGAGGGTGGTGAGGTTAGTTTGCCCAAATCTCAAACTTGCTAGTGCAAGTTTTGCAAAACTTCAATTCTGGACAGGAGGTAAATGGCATCATTTCATGAACCAAAAATGATCCAATGGGTGCATGCTCCTGGACTTAGAGGTTTAGTAGGGGGAACTACAAGTAGAATAAGAAATCATGGGTAAAGGAGCAACTTAAGAAGTAGTTGTTGTACAAATCTTCAAGTTGGGCCAGTATGGAAAAGAGGTTGATTCACTCAAATATTTCAAAGAGCATCACTGGGTTTTTGCATAAAGTTGAATCATATGCTACTACTAACATCCCATAATTTTGGTGAAGGCTTTAAAGAAATAAATAAATAGGTTGTAGTGCAAATCTGCCCACTGGACCATATTTGAAAATAAAGTGTAGAGCTCAAAATATTCAATGAATGAAATATCTTTTTGCATAAAAGTGATTTAGAAACATCTCATGACATCTCCAAATTTTGGTGGGATTTTTAAAAGAACTTATCAAATGGTTGTAGTTCAAATAGGACCACAAACCATGGAAAAACCATTTTTAAAGGAATAAAGATCAGGGAAATAATTTTATAATTAACTCCTCTGATAAAAGAAAAGATTTTCTTGAGAGGATAAACAAGTTCAATAACATATTTGAAAGGTTTTCACTGAAGGAAACAACTCCAAGTTAAATAGGAAATGTTGCAAAAAGGAAAGGGGAGCCCAGAAAATGAAAGTTTTAATTTCCTGGCAAAATTTTAATTAACAAAACAAGGTTAAAATTTTGGGGTGTCACACCGACCACCCACCGTAACCGGGAACTCCTCAAATTTTTCCTCGCCCTCGCTTCTACCACGGTTTTTTCCGTCATGGACAGCCCAAAGAATGTCATGCAGCTGCGTCTCCGGCCCGCCCAGGACAAAAAGCCCATTTTCTGTCATGATTTTTTGTCATAGAAGTAGGAGCCCACCACATCTATGATGGTACCGGGTTTTGTCATAATTATCGTCATAGAAGTGTCATAAGTATGACAGAAAAAAAAATTGTTCGGCCCAAAATGTCACGGATGTGTCTTTTTTTTGTAGTGTTAATCACACACAACAACTATGGTTTGGTTACACATGGCAACTACCATAAATTAGACATGGCAACTATAGTTAACCAAAACAGAGAGAGTTGCCATGCTTTTACAACCATATTTGCCATCCCGGATAACTACATCTGCCATCCCGGATGGCAACTAAATCGTCATCCCGCGGGTACGTATTGTAGCTGCGCCAGGACGTGCGGGCATATTTGCTTCGTGCCACACGTGCGGGTTGGGGATGAGTAGTACTTGTTGGGCGTGTGGCAGGAAGTAGCTGCGCCCACACGTGTGGGCAATTCTACTGTTCGCCCACACACAACCCGTGTGGGCTACCCCCTGCTCATGCTACACGTGTGGCGGATATCGGCGTCCTTTCCCCTAAGGATTTGAGATGGTTTAACTATAGTATGGACTGATTGTGTGGATTGTAATGGAGTATCGATGCTCTTTTTCCATGTGAGCCAGATTGTGTGGAGTATCAATGCTTGTTTGTTAAACTGTAATACGCACTCTTATTGGACTTTTATTGTACTGCATAATTATTTGTGTGCACCCATGATTCTGGTTCATTGCTTTTGCTAATATATAGACATGTGATTTTTTGAACTTCAACCATCTCTGCCATTTTGAATACATGTGATTATATTTTACCCTATTTTTTTTACTTCAAGCATCAAACATACTTGAGTTGGAGTTCTATCACCAAAACAACCTCCCAATTATTTTTACATACATGTACAAGCACCTTGAATCAACATATATGCAAATTATCAAACAACATTGGTTGTGTAGCATCTCTATCTAATACCAAACAAAATCTTAGCTTAGCCTTCCCCATATCATGCAGTCAACTAAACACACTTCTCTACTTGTTCTTGCATCTTCTCAACCAGGCTAGGCTTAGCCAAGCTCCTTCATGCGATGCAGGCTAGGGCCCTCCCAGGGAACAAACACACCCTATTAGTATGTGTTGTGAATTTTCCCCCATGAGAATTTAATCTTGTCTTGGATATTCACTTGTATTTCTAATATAATATATGATAATACGATCATTACTATAATATTTTAGTATTTTGGGGACCTGATGCTCTCGGTGCCCAGGGTGGATTACCTTTTTGCCCGGCCTATGGACCGGCCTTGTCACCTTCCAAAGGCCGGCAGGAGCAGCGAGCCTGAAGGTCGTCATTGCGGTGGCGAGGTCGACGATTACAACTCGCTCCGAGCTCCGGCAGCCGCTCCATGTCCTGAGCACGCAAGTAAAACCCCAGTCGGTAATGGGGCCCCTTAACCCTAGCCTTTGTAGTAGGAAAAGGGAGCGCCTCACATGAGATGAGCATGGGAGGAGGGCAATTGGGGCGGTTAAAGACCATTTCACCTTGTGTGAGCCCAAGTGTTTTTATCTACTTTTCAAAATTTAAGAATAAACATGATTTCATAAATGTATTCAGAAATGCTCCATCTCACCTGACTGATAATTGATCGTGTATCGACCGCTTGGGCAACTCGCTCCCACGCGCTGACTCAACAGGTTTTGCAGCACATGCTATGTTGCAAAGACCTGAAGCACAATACAGGGTTTGTTACAGTCCAAGTAGGTGAGGTCGCTGTCAGGTTATCGACTAATTCGTTATCTTTTTCCACCTTGGTTCACCTCCGTCCATCATTGAATATGTCGCCTTTCATCTGTGTCCGGCCACCTCGTCCACGCCTACGAGACCACGCGAGGCCCTCCTTTGTTTCCCCCTCTTCTTTGATCGATCCCTACTCTAGCAACGTTGTTCCACTCGAAGTCTGAGCTCTTGGATATGGCCTCCATGGCCACAGAGGCCAAGCACGGTCGGCCTCCCTGCCTCACGGCATCCCACATGAGCTCGCACCCCGCGATCGCACAACGCCACACCCCATGCCGCTCTAGCCAGTGACTCCCGACTATAGCGAAGGGTGTGTTTGATTTTGTTTCTGCAACAGAGGTTATGTTTGTGGAAGGGAAAAACAGTTTGGGGTGATTGCAACAAGACTCTTTTTGCATAGGCCAAGTGCAACACTATGTTTGTTGCAAAGGGGGCAACGACGAAGATTATTTTCGGCGGCGCGATGTTACATGGTAGCTCGGCGGTTCCGGCTGCGGCGACGGCCGGCTTTTTGACGTTGGCTCGCTTGCAGGCGGACCATATTGGCCTTCGCCTTCTTCCTCGTCACACATGTATTGCCTTAGCTAGAGGGCTGGTCCTCTCCCAGCCGTCGTCCACCATTTAGGGACGATCCCGCCGCCAGGAGGGCCACAGAGTCATCCTTGCCTCCCATCGATTGGTGGTGTGCCACCGGGCAGCTCATCCTTTGCCTAGGAGGGGTAGGGCGAGGCAGTGGCGGCCAGATCTGGACGGCCTAGGGGGGTCTCGGGGCCAACCAGGGGTGGGAAAGGAGGGTCCTTTCTAGTCGTCTCTCTTTATTCATTGTAGTTGCGTGTCTCGGGTTGGGTGGTGTCTGAGTCTTGGATGCTAGGTCGGCGGCCTTGGTGGTGGCAGCCACGGTGCTCGTGGGTGGAGCTCGCGGCTCGGGCGTGGACTAGCTGCCATGATCGTGCGGGCGGCGTGGTGGTTAGTGTGCGATGGACAATGGTGGTGGTGTGGCGTGTGGTGGCTTGGTGTACTCCGTTTGGGAGATGCCGAGGGCTTGCCGGGGTGAAAATCTGGCCCTACCAGGTCGACGACGGCGCCGCCTTTGGTCTCTACCCTTCTTGAAGGCGTCCTCGTGGCTCTTCTCTGTCTCCCTGTTGCTCCGTGGTAAACCCTAATCCCTGGATCGGGCAGCACCGCGGTATCGTATCCGGTTTGAAGGTGTCATCTTGGAGCTCTCGTTTCGTCATTCACGGCTTCTCTCGTACTCCCTCCGTCCGGAAATACTTGTCTTCAAACTGGATAAAAAGGGATGTATCTAGATGTATTTTAGTTCTAGATACATCTTTTTTATCCATTTTGATGACAAGTATTTTCGGACGGAGGGAGTAGATGTTTATATCATCGTTTTATCTTGCCTTGAGTGCTGCATTGTGGTACCGAGTGGGGTGTGTTTAGTTGTATGTTGATTGGTCATTGCTCCACCACCGCGGCCCGCCATCCACGCCGAGCATCCGCCTCCGCTACCATCGGTGCCTCCATCCCGCCGAGCTCTGGGCTAACGTCGCCGCCGCCGAAGCTTCTCCAAACACCGTCACCAAAGCGCCTTTACGCGCCACCGCGAAAGCGCCTCCATGCGCCGCCACTGCATCCCAACGCCGTCGTGGCCGGAACCCGCATCCATCGTGGACTCACTCCGCCACAGCAAAGTGCCAAGGACCACGGGCCTGGTGGGGCATCTAGCTGCCTCACTAGTCCCTGGTGCGAGCACGTCCACATGGCTAGAGATTCTGTTGCCCTTTGAGTTGAGGCGAGGACAACCATGGACGATGGTGGTCATCGACGACGTCTTGCGTCATGGTGGCATTCAGGCTCCCGGTGACAGCGATAGCAGGTGTTCCTATTGATCTATTGTGTGTCGTGGTCGTGCAGTCACTGTTGAATACATGTGGTGGTGGCCATCGGCTGTAGTCTTTCTTCTTGGAGTTCATGGAGTCTGATGATACGAAGCAAGAAATACGATGAACCAAGCGCGCCCTCGTATATGGGAATATATCCGAATGTTTTATTTATTGGTAACACCCGGTATTGCCCGATAAACTCTGGAACCCTTCCGCTGAGGCGCTGACCCTGAAACGCTTCTAGATCCTCTCAAAACTATTTTGAATATTAATAAAACAAATTCACAAATAAATTCTTGATACTCTCGTCCTACTAACACTCAGAAGATCGTGATTACCTTAAAATTGTGACCCTATAGGTTCGGTAAAACATAGACATCAACGAAACTCCTTCGTTCAATGACCAATAGCGGAACCATGGACATCCATATGAATCCCTACGATTACATGAATGACATTCAAGTGAACCTTTGGTTATCATGTGATTTCCTTTTGCTTCGTGATACTTTACAAAAACCAAGGTGAGATATATCAGTATTCTCTTGAGTCATACACATGCTCACTATACCGGTCTCCTCGTTACCAGTTTTGTTCTTCTTTTTCTTTGACGTGTTCCGGCATCCCCGTGACATTGCCACCTATGTCTGGCCAGACGATAATGGATGTCGTGACAGTGAGAGGACCTTAAGAATATCTGTCCACTGTCGGAGGAGCAAATTCCACTCTTGAGTTATCTAGTCCCATTTCAAACTTTTCGATGCACCTGTAAGTTGTCATTATGATCACCTAGTTACAGATGATGTTTGAACAACCTCAAAGTGCATCGTACGGTAAGAAGTGACTATGCTACTCTCATGGTCTAACAACTAAAACACATGTTAACACTCCGTGTTATAACAATTGACTTATGATGATATTATCTCAAAGTATAACAAACACGTTTAGGTCGTTTCGATATGATCATTTTTCTAACGTCATACTCTCAATGTTGTTTTGGGACTATCGTTACACTTAACAATATCGTAAGATCTCAAAAACGTGATCACCAACAACACTTGAGCTAGTCTTAGAGACGAGACTAGGAATCTTATTTTACCGTTTATCATTCCACACGTGCATATGAGTTTTTCACTGAATCGCATATTCCAGGATCATAACAATTATAGCATAAAATAAAAATTCTTAATTATGAAAAAAGAAGTATAATAATACAACATTATTGCCTCTAGGGCATATTTCCAACAACACCTTTGAGCGTGAGCGAGGGAAGGGATCCCCTTTGACGTTTGCGGAGGCAGGTGTCTTAGACATCTCTAGCCCCTGGTTTCAGTCTTGTGCTCGACTCCTTTAGGCGGTTTGCTGATCCTCGAGGCTTCATCCGAAGTCGTTTTAGGTGCCTTTGAGCAAAGGGCTTCTACTCAACTAGTTGTTCTATAATTCTCTGTTTGCTGGTTGTGTGTAGCTTTCTAAATTGTCCTAACAACTCCCTTGTACCTTTCAGCCGTTGTAGTTTGGTGGCCTAGTTCTTGTACTCCTGGCCGGTTGATGGCTTTATTAATTCAAATTCGAACTCTTCTTGAGCCTTCGTTCTAACAAAAGAACAAGCTATATAAGATATCTTACTTGAGGTAGGGCATTCATCATAAATGAGAGGGAAATACCAGCTCATTCTATAAACTTGAAAGCAAAATACATACACATTTCCTCACCAGTACTCACATGTAAATGCAGCACCATACAATTTACTCAGCTTAAACATCGATGTCAAGGAGAAGATGAACACAAATTGAAGTGAAAAAGGAACTCTCTATAGAGGTGATCTATGTCTGAGAGGAAGAAAACCCTAGATGGGGAAACAAAACTATATTTATATCTATATCTATACCTACCTACTAAAAATAAAGCAAGTTGTGTTTCTTTGATTTTTGCATATGTTCGTCGTCGATTTTTTTCTATCCAAGGTGATATTAAAATTTTGTGCGTCCATCTCCATGATTTGAATGTGGGTTGCGCGCACTATAGCTCAGCGAAACCAGCCCACTTATTTATCTGCCCACACAGTTAGGAAACTCTTTGTCGCACGGCGCGGCAAATAATAGGTGCTTCGCAAAAGGCGCCCAAGACAGGGCCGACCCTTCCGTTTTTTCTCTGTTCTGTTTCTATTTTCTCTTTTTCCGTTTTTTCTCTTTTCCATTCCTGTTTCTTTCTCCTTTTTTCTCTTCCAA
Source organism: Triticum aestivum (assembly GCF_018294505.1). NCBI lineage: Eukaryota > Viridiplantae > Streptophyta > Magnoliopsida > Poales > Poaceae > Triticum > Triticum aestivum. The sequence continues at coordinate 462,092,722 of NC_057807.1, read as the reverse complement.
ATTTATTTTTATGTTTTCCCTTTTTTGGCCAATTCAAAATTTTCAAAATAAGAATTTCATTTTTTGTTCAAATTTTCAAAAAAACTCAGAATTCCAAAATTGTGTTCCAGATTTGAAAAACGTTTGGGACTTTAAATTTTTTCCTCATTTCAAAATTTATTCAAAATGCAAAAAAATGTTTGCATTTTCCAATAAAAATCAAGATTTTCAAATTCATGTGTTACAAATTCAAAATAATGTTCATGTTTAAAAGTACACATTTTCTAAAATTGTTCTAAATGTTCAAAATATATTCATGTTTGAAGAAATTATTCAAAATTTTTAAAAAATGTGTTTTCATAAAGGCTTCATGTTTTCAAGAAATGTTTGTAAATTTTTAAAAAGATCTTGTTTCAAATTTTGTTCATGTTTTTCAAAACATATTCAGAATTTTACAAAAAAATGTAATTTAAAAATTGTTCATGTTTGCAAGAATATTCGGCAATTCATAATTATTTTTTGTTTGAAAAGTTTAAAAAATTAATTTTTTTAATCTAACGTTGCAGTATGTTCTTAAATATCTGGCCACTGGTTAGCATTACGTGTTTGATCTAGTGGCTAGCAACACGTGGTTGGTTCTTTGAGGTCTTGAGTTCAATCATTCAACATGTCGCTTTTTTGGAAATTTATTCGTGCCTTACAAACACATGTCATTCAGTGCCTTCCAGCGGGATGGCCCAACACGAACTGTTGTGTGTCTCACACGCTATTTGATGCAACTAGCATCATATAGTAGCTCCCATGCAGGTGGCCCAAGAAAAAGTAAAAATATACATATAGAGTTTGTTCCATCCATTCCGCACGTAGTTCCCGAATTTGTTTTGTTTGTCCCCTGGGTGGATCGAATTGAGCCTACCACACATTTCTTTTTTTGTCAGATGGACGAACAACAAAAAATTTAAAACGCGAGGGGATTGAACTATGGACATTCCCTATTGCGCCGATGGACAAAACCAACTCAGCTAGCTTGCAATTATGATAGGAATAGTCCCACTTTGAAGCTTTATACTAAATCACACCAGTTTTTATATGTTCCTAGGTTGTCTGAAAATAAGGAGGTTGTCTGAAAGTAAGGAAGTTGTCTTCAGAATCATGAGCAAAACGAGAGACTATAAATTATTGCTGGTGATAGTTTGCACGTGCCGATGAAAGAGAATATGTTGGTTGGCTATAATTGAAAGAAATTACGAGCACACGCCAAAAAAGGAGAATACGATGGTTTGCCTTAATTTAAAAATTGTGGGCACGTGAGCACTAGAATAATCAAAGAGAATAAACCATGATAAAGAAGGAACATTAATGCCTGGTTATGCGCTGATTATGCTAATAAAATGAGATTTATGCGCTGCAATTGATAATTTATTCAGTTACGTCATCGTAGGAGAGAGTGGTCAAAGCAACCGTGCCCCGGAGGTCACCATGCAGCAATCAAATAAGGAGTCAGCCACAATCCTGAGGCAGAGGTGGACCCAGAGGAAAAAACAACGAGTTAGGTGGTCGCCGCCACGCCGACCAATCCCACTATTAAGACCTCTGGCGCCAAACATGACCCATGAGAAGACGGGAGCTCGACGCTTTGTCGCCCACCGCTGTGGAGACCGTTTTTGGTGGACACATCAATTATGTCTCCTGTTGCTTCTCGCAGAAAAAAATCTCTCCCGTTGCAATGCATTGGCATATGTGCTAGTATATCATAAAGATCATAGTATAAGTCACGTGAAAAATCGACCTAGCAAAACTTACAAGACAGCGAAACGCTAGCCTTTGCATGAAGAAATAGCAGCCAAAAGAGAAAATTACAATCAAGATCGAAGAATCTCCTATGCTTAATACCAACGTCGGCCACCTACCTCTGACACAACCACAACAGCTACCAAAGAAAAAAAAAAGATGGATCACCTTCTCACCCGAGTTTGACGCTGCTCTACCATTAATTGCAACTTTACGAACTTTCAAGGTGGCTCACCAAAGACGAAGCCATTATCTTTGAACGAATCAAACCAGGGCAACACTCCGGACACGCCGTCGAATTACAGATTTGGCACCCCCAACACAACTAAGACACCGGAGGAGCAAACCATATATGCCAGTCATCAACCACGAACCGAGCACACGATCCGCTTCCTAGAAGTCGTTGATGCAGACCACAATCTGCATCCGCTCCTTCACTATCTCCCAAGAATTGGGTCGACGCTGGAGCAGACGTCATCGCAACGGCAGAGCCCGAGAATACAAGTCATCACAAGGATGTCGTCGCCGCCGCCACAACATCCCCGCTTGAACAGGCTAGCTCCCAAATCCATCCCCCATGATATAGAGTTGACCGCCTCGTCGCCAGAGGAATTGAAGCTTCTTTATTAGGTGTTGCCGTCGTCACCGCCAAAGCCAAGACGTCTAGCGACCTGAAGCCTAAACTACCGAGGCTTAAAACCTAAAGCTATCTAATCCGCACGCGTGGAATCCGGCGACCCCCTCACCACCGATGACAGAGAGGTCGCTTTGCACAGGAGAGGAAAACACTTCGCGGGGAAACAAAACTCAATCCCTACGTTTTTCCCTTTTGTGTTGATTTGGAACTCTCGGCTTGTTAAAGAGCAGCGCCTTAAAATACCAGGGAAAGGAGAAATAGAAAAAACCTGCAATTTATATCCATAGAAAAGAAAATCCCTAAATAGGAAAAGGATCGCGCTCAGGGTCATTTGTGCAAAAAAGGAGAGGGGGGAGGGGGGGAGTTCGCCGCGGCGGCGCAGAAGCGCAGTTCGCCGGCGACCTCGCCGCCACATCTGCCTGCGATGTCCCTCGTCCGGATCGTGCCTGCGAATGCAGGTCCCTACGTCGTGGCGCCGCGGGCCACCGTCGTCCGCTTCATCACCTTGCGCTCGACCGTCGCGCGCCCCGGCCTCGCAGGTTACTCCGCCTCCCCCCTCCCCCTCTCCTCCTCCATCTGTCGAGGTCCATCCACCCTCCCCTCATAGTTCCCCTTCCTCTCTCGCTCACGCAGCAAGAGGGATGCGGGTTACGCGTCGTCTCCCCTCGCGGTGTGCACCCGAGGCGCCGCCGCCTCCGCCCGACGTGCTGCCGCCTCCGCCCGACGCCTCGCTGCCGCCACCGCCCGACGCCTCTCTGCCTCCACCGCCCGACGCATCTCTGCCTCCACCGCCCGACGCCAGGGAATCGCCGAGTTGGATCCCATGGTGGCCAAAGGTGTGGGGCGAAGTGAAGAGAAACTGCTTCCACCTTGGTATCATGGCTTTCTGTATCGGGGTTGGCTATCTAGCCACAAAGGAAAACCCGGAGGCTGCCTACTTAGTTACCATGTGCGACAAGGTTGAGAAGCTGTACAAGTTGCTCTCTCGCTTGGTTCCTGTTTTCACTGCGATTCTTAAGTGCTTCAAGTGAGAACTGAGAAGGAGGTCGAGATGTAGTATGAGTTTTGTGAGGTTGTTTCAACCTTTGGCCAAACTAGTTAGCGGGATAAACTTGAGATGCATTTCCTCTGGCTCCTCAAAAAGACAGTAGATAGACTGGATTAGAAGGATTCGTTATCCAAAAATTCGAATTCATTTCTTGTTTCCGGATGATGGATTGGTGCTTTGTTAATGCTGGATGCTGTCATAGATTTCCAACACTACTGTTTATAACTCCCCGTACAGTGACCATGCTCCTATTTTTACCATTTCCCAACCGGATGCTGTTAAATATAACAAACCTTCTAAGTTTGAGAACTTGTGATTATTTTAAAGTGATTTCACTTTTTTATTTGAGAACCTGGACCAGATGGACTTAATGTGGCTTTCTTCCTTTTGGCTTGGAATTGGATTGGAGACAACATCACCAAACTGGTTCAAACTTTCTACAGCCAAGGTATGCTTCATGCCTTCATCCTAGTTTAAACAAAACCTACATTGCTCTTATTCCGAAAAAAAGTTAATGCTAATTCTCCCTAAGACCTTAGACCCATTAGCATATGCAATGTAGCTTGTAATCGTCAAACTTTGGCAAATAGGCTTAAAGATCACCTCCCTGATCATATTCATGAAAATCAGCAAGCTTTTATCCAGGGTAGGAGAATTTCAAATAATGTTATTATTGCCCAAGAAATCCAATTGTCCTTGTGGAAACATAAAGCATTTATGTTAAAAATAGACCTATCGAAGGCTTTTGGTAGAATTGAGTAATCAAAAATTCATGTCGTCGTGTATGATGTGGATATTTTTTTCTGAATGATGAGCATATGTGTTTGATGGTTCTGAATTTTTAATTGCTGCAGGCAGGTTCTTGCCACATCCCATGGGAATAGTCAATTTTTGTACTACTCTTTGAATCTTCTGGTAGCAGAGTACTTGGTTTTATCAAGTTCCTGCATGATTTTTTGTTCATGCGGCCACTTTTTGTTGGCACTACTCAATTTTGTGTTTTTTTTTGTTTATCGAATTTAAGCTCACGGAGGATCTACTAATGTGCATATTATTGTTCATTTGTTTTGTGTTATAGATATTTTGATTACTGCAAATTATCTGTGCAGAGTTCTTTTGTGGTGTAACATTGTTTTTCTTTAGACAGGAGCATTGTTAATCAATCATACCGATCCCTAGAAAGGAAAACAAATCGGGCAGGAAAGTGCAATCTGGGTTTAATCGGTTGATGCTTTAGTGATGTGCACTTCTTTTTGACGATGCATATGAGGTCCTTGTGTTGTGCAGCTGTTATTCTGATCCTTGATTCATGGATTTGGTTGGAGTACTTAAACACTAATTAAACAGGAAAAAAGGTGTCCCTTAATCTTGTATCTGTGCTGCTAATCATGCATTACTGCCTGTGAAATGTGCCACATGATGCTTAGCTTTTACAGAAGATATCGAACCCTTAATCCTGCATATGTGCTGCAAAACCTGATCATGCTCTGTTGGCTTAATTTTGTGGTCCTGAAGGTGCTTTCAAACTATGCATTGGTGCATGTGTCATGGTAGTGGAAGTTATGAACAAATTTTTATGTCACCCTGAAAGATCATTCTTCGCATTGAGATGGTGAATTTCTTATTTCTTAGGATAGACAAATTTGTCAAGGAATATTTGCTACAAAAAAAGGGGCAAATCAGTTGCGCAAGATTTTGTTAGCAAAGATAATAGCTGTCAGGGTTTGGTTCATCCCTACAGTTACTATGCTCCCTGGAAAAGGGGCTCTCTCCTGTGTCGGGCCATTGGGGAGGGTGTGGGCCAACTCTGTCCGCTTCTGGACTTTGTTTCCTCTCTGGGCGGCCCACCTGCCAGACTCTAGCATTTTTTCCTTTCAAGTGTCGTTGTGGCAGGATGGGAAACGAGGGATCACGGCTGCGCCCGGCAAATGCAGCGTATGTTCTCTCTGGTGGCGGAGGGTGTCTGTGCAACGTGGCCCTGCTCCGTATCATCTTCCTCTTGCTGTCGCCTGGTCTGTCCTGCGGCGTCTTGCCCTGGTTCTGGCTGTGGTTGACCGGTTGGTACTTTCCCCTCCCTTTTGTTCCAACTTAGGTTTTCTGGGTCTCGATTTTGGGGGCTGCCGGTGGGATCGATTTATGCGTTTGCATGAGGTTTGGTGGATTGGGACAGGGGATTGACGCCTCGTTATTAATTCGGTCAGAAATTGCGATTGCTTCCTTTAGAGATCTGTGAGTGTTTTCATGTGAGGGGAATATTGAAGAAGATTAGACTGCCTTGCTTGCGTCTGGATGCTCACGCACTGAAATTTGTTAAGTTTGTTCAGCTTCTATTGTCCATTCATTAGTGGTAGCCATTTGTGCACCCAAGCACCCTTTGTTGACTCTACTTGGTTTCGTGATGGTTGGCTGTTTAAATTTTTCTTCTAGATGGCTGATGCTTCGCGTGTGGCTGGGCGGTGTGGTCGCAAGCGCCCTTGTATTTCTTTTTCTGCCCAGCTGTTTTTTCCTTTCCTCAGCCCCTATTGCCATATGCATAACCAAAATATGTCTCAGTTTACCCTGATACGTTGAAGGGAAAGAGACTACACAAGCTGACTGTACACGTACTTCTTACTCACAACTATACTTTTACATGTGCACTATTAACTTCCCCTCATTTGTTTTAATAGTAGGCTTACTGAAAAGACTTCACATTCATTTTATTTCACCTGAAGATAACATGATAGGATGGTATAGAAGGTTATAGTTATATGTGCTATGAGCTTATGATTACCTGATGTAACTGATTGCATTTTATGATTCTCTAAGTTGCTGCTTTATCTGATGTTATGAAAACAACAGAGTTTAAGGAAAATAAACCTTGCTGATTGCTTTCTCTAGGATTGCCATCCCAAGCACATGGTAGATACCTTTTGTGCCGCGCGATGGTCATTAAGCTGATATCATTAATTTGGTATGAGTTGAATTCTGTTCCATCAACCTGTCACACTTTACAATGACATGTGAGTCCGTCCGCTCCTGATCTTTTCAACTATTCTACACTTTTATTGCACATATTTATCTGTATTTGATCAAATCAAATGTACTTCCTTTAATCCGGCAGAATATTATTTGAGATGTAATTCAAATAATTACTCCTTTATTATTATCTGATGCATTATGGTATAGTTAGCTTGATTATGGCTTTGTGGGTTGTTAAATCCAAGTATCAGAATTTAACCAGATATGTGAGCCTCTGATACAATGGTCGGATACTTGCCGCTATTATTTTTACTAATTTTGGTGAGTATTATGGTCTTGCCATTGACCGGGAATATATCCACCTAGCGGTCATACTGATATATATGATCAACCTTTTTCCTATCTAATGTGTTTGCTTCCTTTGTGCCTAATTGGTTACCTGTTGACATTCTTTATAAATACACAGTTGAAGAAAGACATGACTTTAGTTTTCCGTGACTAATTCAGCTGCTTGTCTTTGAAAAAGGCAACCCGTCAGATGTACTACAAGATAAACATGATGTGTTTGTATCATACTCTTTTTTTTTGTGGCAAACATGATGTTTTTGTAGCTGAGTTCCTTCTTACAAACTGTGAATTATGCTACTGTACCCTTTTTGGTTATATCCTGTTGCTGCTGATGCATGGTTTGCTTCATAGCATTGCTACAGGTGAGCATGTGTAGTACAGGGATTTGCAACTAGCACATATTTCCTTCGTTTTACAAGCATCTTCCACTACAGCTGTTTGTGGCGTGGTTTCCAAGATGATTTTGCACTTGCGCATAATTTGCCTTAACAGCCATCCGTTTTTTGTATGTACTACTTAGAGCAACTCCAACGTGGTGACCCATTTCGTCCGCTGGGGTTCGTTTGGGTCGGAGCAGACACAAAAATCGGCCCAACGTGCCGACCAAAACGGACGCGCATCCGCTTTTTGTCCGCGGGCGACCCATTTCCGGCCCATTTTTGAGCCGGATTTGTGTCGGCGCGGACACGAGGCGTATGCGCGCGCTCGCCTTCTCCCCCTTCGGGCCCGCTGGTCGGTGGCACATTGGCCCCCCCCCCCATCCAACAGTAACCACGCCCGCCTCCTTCGTCGCCGCCCATTTTTCGGTGACTCTGTCAGCTGTCGGCGCCCGCAACATCCTCTGAGCAACGTCGCCATCGCCGTCTTGCCGTCGGGAATTGACTGCTTCCCACCCTGACACCCACTCCCCCGACACAGCCGCGACCAAGCAGTCGCCTCGCCGTCCCTAGCCAGATCCTCACCGACACGCTCGTCGGACGTCGGCCGGCTTGTCGGACGCCGGCAAGGCAGCTAGCTGGTCCGTCCGTGCCGCGACTCCTTTCGTTGTCCGTCTTCTTCATCGACGCCCGCAAGCTGTTCGACAGTTTACCAAGGTACAAAATGGACTTCGCCGACGAGTTCATTTTTCACAATTTTCTTTGCGACTCCGACGATTCGTCGTCCAATGACGAGGATGAGATATTGGCTGCCGTGTTGGTCCATCACCACCTTAATAGCCAGCGGTCGTTGTTCCTTGGCTCCATTCCGGGCCACCTTCCGGCGTTGAATCGCAACCAGGAGAGCAGACATTTCCTTCTTTGGAAGGACTACTTTGATACAACAAATCCGTTGTTCAAACATTAGAAATTTCGCCGTTGTTTTCGTATGAGTAGGCATCTTTTTAATCGTATTAAAGAGGGGGTGATCGGTTACGATGACTACTTCGAGTGCAAAGAGGATGCCATTGAAAAGATTGGTTTCTCCTCTTATCAGAAATGCACTGCCGCCATCCGAATGCTTGCATACGGAGTGCCCGGTGATCTCATTGATGAGTACATCCGTATGAGCGAGTCTACGTGCCTAGAGTCCCTGTATAAATTCTGCAAGGTTGTTATTGCTGTTTTTGGCCCTGAGTACATGAGAGAGCCGACTGCTAAAGATACAGCCTATTTGTTGGTGATGAATGCCAGCAGGGGCTTCCCAGGGATGCTTGGCAGCATAGACTGTATGCATTGGGAGTGAAAGAACTGCCCTTCTGCTTGGCAAGGGCAGTATAAGGGCCATGTCAGGGCTTGCACTGTCATACTTGAGGTCATGGCTGTTGGGAAACGTTGCATAAAATAAAATTTTTCCTACGTTCACCAAGATCAATCTATGAGTTCATCTAGCAACGAGAGAGGGGAGTGCATCTACATACCCTTGTAGATCGCGAGCGGAAGCGTTCAAGAGAACGAGGTTGAGGGAGTCGTACTCGTCGTGATCCAAATCACCGGAGATCCTAGCGCCGAACGGACGGCACCTCCGCGTTCAACACACGTACGGTCAGCGTGATGTCTCCTCCTTCTTGATCCAGCAAGGGGAAAGGAGAGGTTGATGAAGATTCAGTAGCACGACGGCATGGTGGTGGATGCAGCAGGGTTCCGGCAGGGCTTCGCCAAGCATTTGCGGGAGAAGGAGGTGAGGGAGGCGCCAGGTGTCAGGATGCGGCTGCCCTCCCACCCTCCTCTTTATATAGGGACCCACCTCTTTATATAGGGACCCAGGGAGGCGCCGGCCCTCAACCTAGCAGTCGGGTCAGGTTTGGTCGGGTGAACCTCTACCAAACCCATGCCCGATCAGACTATCGGGTCGTACCCACACCCACGACCCTGCCCATGGGTCTGAACTTAAACCCACGCCCGAATCCATCGGGTAGCCCGACCCTATAGGACACCCATCGGGTCTGACAATATTTAATTTGTTTACTCAGTCAACATACAATTTGCATTGTGCAGATCGCATGGAGTGGACGAGGCACTGATCCAGCAGTCTCTCTTTTATAGGCAGACTTCCCCTTCCCATGCGCTCCCGTAGGCGAGGTGGTACTAATGCATATGTACGCCGCTGTGTACTGCTACTGCAGCCTGCATCCATCGATTTTGCTTGCATGCGCCAGGCTGAAGCTACAATTGGGCCATACCAAGTGTGTGAATGAGATTTGCTCCCGTGTATGGTGCCAGCTAGTTGTGCCTCGTTCTTTTTGATGGACCATTGCTAGTGAGGCGCTGTACGCTAGTGTATTTAGATTTAGATTAGACTAAAAACATCAGATATAATAGAGAATAAATTAATTATTTAATTATTAGTATTAATCGGGTGACCCATCGGGTAACCCACGGGCATAAACTTCAACCCATACCCTACCCACGAGTAATCGGGTTACCCATGGGTAAGACCCATGGGCGAGGTCGATGACGCATACCCTACCCATTCGGGTCGGGTGCCCATGGGCGGGCGAACCCATGGGCCGGATTGCCGGGTTGAGCCGGCCCTAGGAGATGGGATCTCCTAGGGGGGCGGCGGCCAAGGGGGGAGACTTGCCCCCCAAGGCAAGTGGAGGCGCCCCTCCCCTAGGGTTCCTGTAGGACCTTGAGAAGAGGTGTCTAGAGGGGGGGTGATTAGACACTAAGAGCCAAAGTTGCAGTTTTTAAATTTCCTTAAAGTTTGAGTGGAGTTTAGGCACAAGTTTAACATTCACAACACATATCAAGCAAGCATGCAAAGAGTATATGAGCAGCGGAAAGTAAAGCATGCAACTTGCAAGAATGTAAAGGGAAGGGATTGGAGGATTTAAACGCAATTGGAGACACGAATGTTTTTGGCGTGGTTCCGATAGGTGGTGCTATCATACATCCACGTTGATGGAGACTTCAACCCACGAAGGGTAACGGCTGCGCGAGTCCACGGAGGGCTCCACCCACGAAGGGTCCACGAAGAAGCAACCTTGTCTATCCCACCATGGCCGTCACCCACGAAGGACTTGCCTCACTAGCGGTAGATCTTCACGAAGTAGGCGATCTCCTTGCCTTTATAAACTCCTTGGTTCAACTCCACAATCTTGTCGGAGGCTCCCAAGTGACACCTAGCCAATCTAGGAGACACCACTCTCCAAGAAGTAATAAATGGTGCGTTGATGATGAACTCCTTGCTCTTGTGCTTCAAATGATAGTCTCCCCAACACTCAACTCTCTCTCATAGGATTTGGATCTGGTAGAAAGAGGGTTTGAGTGAAAAGCAACTTGGGGAAGGCTAGAGATCAAGATTCATATGGTAGGAATGGAATATCTTGGCCTCAACACATGAGTAGGTAGTTCTCTCTTAGAAATAGGATGCTGGAAGTGTAGGTTCAGTCTGATGGCTCTCTCCACGAATGAAGAGGAGGTGGAGGGGTATATATAGCCTCCACACAAAATCTAACCGCTACACACAATCTACCAAACTCGGTGGGACCGAATTGTTAAACTCGGTCAGACCGATTTAGCAAATAATGTGACCGTTAGGGTTTTCGGTGGGACCGAAATGCATCTCGGTGAGACCGATTCGGTTAGGGTTAGGGCATAACGTAATCTCGGTAAGACTGATTACACAAACTCGGTGAGACCGATTTTGGTAATAATCTAACCAGAGAGTTGGTCAGGCAAACTCGGTTGGACCGATTATCAAAATCGGTGGGACCAATTTTGATAATAAGTCAACCAGAAAGTTTGCATTGTAATCTCGGTAGTACCGATTGCTCAAACTCGGTGAGACCGATTTTGATAATGGACATACACAAAGAGATTACAATCCCATCTCGGTGAGACCGAGATCCCTATCGGTGAGACCGATTTGCTTAGGGTTTGTGGCAGTGGCTATGACTTTTGGAATCGGTGGTGCCGGATAGAAAGAATCGGTGTGACCGATTTTGGCTTTGGATTTAGGACATATGTGTGGAAGTGGGAAAGTAGTTGAGGGTATTTGGAGCATATCACTAAGCACTTGAAGCAATAGGCTCATTAAGCAACAGCTCATCCCTCCTTGATAGTATTGGCTTTTCCTATAGACTCAATGTGATCTTGGATCACTAAAATGTAAAATGAAGAGTCTTGAGCTTGAAGCTTGAGCCAATCCTTTGTCCTTAGCATCTTGAAGGAGTTCCACATACTTTAGTCCATGCCACTCCATTGTTGAACTTATCTGAAATATACTAGATAAAAGTGTTAGTCCAACAAGAGATATGTTGACATTAATTACCAAAACCACCTAGGGAGCACTTGTGCTTTCAATCTCCCCCTTTTTGGTAATTGATGGCAACATACATCAAAGCTTTAGATAAAGATATAAAGAATAGAAAGTAAAGCTTTGGAAAGACATGTAACAAACATAGGCTCCCCCTACATGTATGCAATCATGTGAATATGGAACATAGAAGCATGTGAGGGCATAAACATAATAGAGCAGGCGATGTGTTACATGTATCTTGGCCATATGCATCAGAGCAAAGGATGTTGAAGAGAATACCTTCATGCTCATGAGTCCTTCTTGCAAACAATATGTACATCAGCAAGAATTCCTCATACACGTAATTGTGATGCATATACTTACCTTGTAGTCTTGAGTTGGCTTAGGATGGAATGAACCTACGTAGACAAGGTTAGATAACACAGAGGCATCTACTAGCCATAACAAACAAAAGAAACCATAAGAATACCAAGACTGAGATGACATGTAGAGAGTGAGTACTGAGTACCACATTGAATTAGACATGTCCCCAAGAGTAAAGATATGCAATGAATTTAAATGATCTCTTTCCCTTAGATGTCTTGCTCCCCCTGAATCTAACATGGGATACTGGGAGAAGATAGGGAACAGAAAATCAGAGCTGAAGGAAAACAGAGCTGAAAGATATGAACGATGATTAGAGCTAAAGTTCAGAGCTAATGTATGCTAATGCAAAATGAGCACAATAGATCATATGAACATGTCATGTGGACATCTCTCCTCTTGAACACCAAGCATCTGGGATCCTTGAGAAATACTTTCTACTTAAGTATCCTCTCCCCCTGGAGATCTCTCTCTTCTTTTGAGGGTCTCTCCCCCTAGAAGGTCTCTCTCTCCCTTAAGAAGGAAGGTGATAAGTTTTGATGCTCTCTCTCTATCTCCAAATGATAAGCTTTGATGTGATCTCTCTCCCCCTTTGACATCAATTTCCAAGAAGGGCTTGATAAAGATGTAATCTCTCTCTCCCTCTGGAATTTGTCGTGAACGGGTTTGATCCTTGAGTCACACCATAAAGCAACGATAAAAATGTGATGCTTGTAGAGGACAAGATTCATTGAGTGGAGCTGGATCAGAAGAAACACAGAATATGTGGCAAAGAGTTTTTCCTGTTATGAAATCGGTGGCACCGAGTGGTATGCTTCGGTCGTACCGAAAAGATTCGGTTGGACCGAAAATAACAAATCGATGTAACCAGTTCATCTCAGAGAAAACACTTGTCACCTCAGCTCACTAGACTAGTAGGATCTCACAAAGATTTGCAAGGAATTAACTGAATGATATGCAAGGAATTGGAATGCAGAAAATGCAGAACAAACAGAAAGAAATCTAGATGAAGTTTTTTTTAATTGAAAGAGGGGAAACAAATATGCATGAGACAAATGCAAAAACACAGAAAAAAACACAAGAGAACTTCATCTAGAGATGGTCGGCAACAAAGTCACCTATGTTAGAGTATATTGACTTAGGAGTCAAGTGAGATGACTTGATCATAGGTCATACTCATCGTTTAAGCTCAAAATGGGGTTGCCATTTTTCGTTTAAGCATCTTGATGTATTCACATCTTGTCGAGTTGCTTTAGCTCATGACTTGGGGTAAAGCTTCTCTAGGATGGAACAACATACCTTGGTTGGTGGTGTTGTCCATGTAGTTGAACTTGTGTGGGTTGCTCAAGGTTGATGTTTGGAGCACCACTTGGAATTTGAGTCCATCTACCTACATGGGTTAGTTCTTGCAAGGAAGAGCACTTGTGTATCCAAAAATGACAATCATGAAGCTCAACATAGAATTTGTCAAAGGATATGTTTGAATGGTTTTGTGCTTCCTTGGCTTCAACCACCTTGTGTAGAGACTTGGTGATGTAGAGATTGCTCAAGATATGAGTAGGTTTCAACCTCATGAAATTTGATTCAACCAAGTACCTACATGGGTTAGATAACATGCAAGATACAAATATATCCAAGACATACGATTTTCATCATAAGAGAAATATCAAGGATTAGTCATAAGCACATGTCTTGCATGTATCCAATGGAGTTTCTACTCCAAGTTTGAAGCATCAATTATGTTCAATTCTCCTCTTAACCTGCAAAACACTTTCTCATCAAGAGGTTTAGTGAATATATCCGCTAATTGCTTTTCGGTGCGAACATGCTTAAGATCAATGTCACCCTTAGCAACATGATCTCGAATGAAATGATGACGAACTTCGATATGCTTAGTTCGAGAATGTTGCACAGGATTATGACCAATTTTAATAGCACTTTCATTGTCACAAAGCAATGGAACATGCCTCACATATATCCCATAATCCTTAAGAGTTTGGGTCATCCAAAGTAATTGAGCACAACATGAACCAGCGGCAATATATTCAGCTTCGACGGTGATTAAGGATACCGAGTTCTGTTTCTTGGAGGACCAAGACACAAGAGATCTACCAAGAAATTGACAAGTTCCCGAAGTGTACTTTCTGTCAACCTTGTCTCCAGCATAGTCCGAGTCAGAGTAGCCAACAAGATCGAAAGAGGCCCTCTTAGGATACCAAATGCCAAAATTTGGTGTATGGATTAAGTATCTCACTATCCTTTTCACGGCCTTAAGATGACATTCTTTAGGAGCAGCTTGATATCGTGCACACATGCACACACTTAGCATAATATCGGGACGTGAAGCACATAGATATAACAATGAACCAATCATAGAGCGATAAACCTTTTGATCACCCGGTTCACCATCTTTGGTCAAGTCAAGATGTCCACTAGTAGGCATGGGTGTAGTCATACCTTTGCATTCTTGCATATTGAACTTCTTGAATAAGTCCTTGGTGTACTTCGTTTGAGAGACAAAAGTACCTTCCTTAGTTTGCTTGATTTGCAAACCAAGAAAGAATTTGAGTTCACTCATCATAGACATCTCAAACTTCTCCGACATTAGCTTCCCAAACTTTTCACTAAAATGAGGGTTAGTTGAACCAAATATAATATCATCAACATAGATTTGGCACACAAATAGTTCTCCATTAACCCTTTTACTAAAAAGAGTAGAATCAATTTTCCCAATTTCAAAGCCTTTTTCAATAAGGAACTTGGTCAAACATTTATACCACGCTCTAGGAGCTTGTTTAAGACCATAAAGAGCTTTGTGAAGTTTGTAAACATGATTTGGTTTCTTAGGATTGACAAAGCCGGGAGGTTGCTTAACATAAACTTCCTCCTCTATTTCACCATTTAGAAAAGCACTTTTAATGTCCATTTGGTACAAGGTGATATCATGATGATTAGCATAGGCAAGTAAGATGCGAATGGACTCAAGTCTAGCAACGGGGGCGTAAGTCTCACCATAGTCCACCTTCGACTTGTGTGTAGCCTTGGGCGACGAGACGTGCTTTGTTGCAAACTACTTGTCCATCTTCATCTTGCTTGTTGCGAAACACCCATTTGGTACCGATGATGTTGTAGTTGTTGTCGGGCTTCTCAACCAATGTCCAAACTTGGTTCCTCTCAAAGTTGTGTAGCTCTTCATGGATAGCATTTATCCAATCTGGATCTTCCAATGCTTCTTCAACCTTCATAGGTTCAATGCTAGAGATGAAAGAATAGTTTTCACAGAAGTTAGCTAAACGAGTTTTAGAGCGAGTGATTCTCCCGGTTTGAATGTCATTGTAGATTTTCTCGACGGGATGATCTTTAGCAATTCTTGCTCGAACTCGTGAAAGCTTTTGCTTGGGTCTTTGTTGAACATCTTCTTCATCTTGTTCTTCTTCTTGGCCTTCATCATTGTTGGCGTTGTCGTTCTCTTATCGTGGTGGAGAAGGAGGTTGTTGACGTTCATCTTGATGCACTTCCTCATTTTCTTCATCTTGGTGTGTCCCGCTTGTGGATGCTTCCGTATCAACTCTTGGTTCACCTTGTCATGAAGTAGAAGCTTCCACTTGGACGGATGAGGTACTCTCCTTCACCTCCGTTGGACGGACCTTGCCAATAGCCAGGTCTTGAATTGCTTCCGAAGGATCTTTGTCACCTACATCAATTGGCAATTGCTCTACTTGCGAGCCGTTAGATTCATCAAACTTCACATCTACCGTTTCTTCAACCTTTCGGGTGAAATTGTTATAGACACGGTAAGTGTGAGAGTTTGAGCCTATATCCATGGACTCACATTAGTCATAAAGAACTCATATACTTATTGCAAAAGTCTACTTGCCCTTGAAGCAAAGTACTACTATGCATGCTCCTAGGGGAAGGGTTGGTAGGAGTTAACCATCGCGCGATCCCGACCTCCACTCATAAGGAGGCAATCAAAAGAGCACCTCATGCAACAAATTTGTCACACAACTTTTACCATACGTGCATGCTACGGGACTTGCCAACTTCAACAAAAGTATTTCTCAATTTCATAATTACCCGCTAGCATGACCCTAACATTACTACCTTTATATCTCAAAACAATTATCAAGCATCAAATTGATCATAGCATCCAATTCACTTCCTATGATAGTTTTTATTATACCCAATTTGGATGCTCATCATTCTAGGACCAAATTTGTAACCATAGCAAATACCATGCTGTTCTAAAAGACTCTCAAAATAATATAAGTTAAGCATGAGAGACTAGCAATTTCTTCAAAATTAAGCCACCACCGTGCTCTAAAAGATATAAGTGAAGCACTAGAGCAAAAACTATCTAGCTCAAAAGATATAAGTGAAGCATATAGAGTATTCTAATAAATTTCAATCAAGTGGGCTTCTCCCAAAAGGTGTGTACAGCAAGGATGATTGTGGTAAACTAAAAAGCAAATACTAAAATAATACACGACGCTCCAAGCAAAACGCATATCATGCGGCGAATAAAAATATAGCTCCAAGTAAAGTTACCAATGAACGAAGACGAAAGAGGGGATGCCTTCCCGGGGCATCCGCAAGCTTAGGCTTTTGGCTATTCTTGAATTTCTTGGGGTGCCTTGGGCATCCCCAAGCTTAGGCTCTTGCCACTCCTTATTCCATAGTCCATCAAAGCTTTACCCAAAACTTGAAAACTTCACAACACAAAACTCAACAGGAAATCTTATAAGCTCCGTTAGTGAAAGAAAACAAAACCACCACATAAGGTACTGTAATGAACTCATTCTTTATTTATTTTGGTGTTAAACCTACTGTATTCCAACTTCTCTATGGTTTATAAACTATTTTACTAGCCATAGATGCATCAAAATAAGCAAACAACACACGAAAAACAGAATCTGTCAAAAACAGAACAGTCTGTAGCAATCTGTAACTAACGCAAACTTCTGGAACTTTAAAAATCCTACCAAACTAGGAAGTCCTGTACAATTTGTCTATTGATCAGAAGCAAAAAGAATCAATGCAAAAACACGTTTCTGTGATTTAAGAAAACTAAATTCGTGCGTGCAAAGTTTCTGTTTTTCAGCAGAATCAAATCAACTATCATCATAGGTTATCCTATAGGTTCTAATTGACACAAACACTAATTAAAAGATAAAAACACATCTAAACATAAGATAGATGCAAGATTTATTAAATAACAGCAAGGAAAATTATTGGGTTGTCTCCCAACAAGCGCTTTTCTTTAAAGCCTTTTAGCTAGGCATTGATAATTTTAATGATGCTAAGATGAAAGACAAGAATTGAAGCGCAAAGAAAGCATCATGAAACATGTGACGAAACACATCTAAGTCTAACATACTTCCTATGCATAGGCATATTATAAGCAAACAATTTTTCAAGGCAAGCAAAAGCTAGCATATGCAAGGAAGAAGAAAGAGACGATAGCAATCTCAGCATGACGAGAGGTAATTTAGTAAGATAAAAATTTCTACAACCATATTTTCCTCTCTCATAATAATTACATGTAGGATCATAGGCAAATTAAACAAAATAGCTATCACATAACATATTCTCAACACGATCCACATGCATGCAAAGTTGACACTCTTCCAAACTAGTGGGATTATCATTAACTAAAGTCATGACCTCTCTAAACCCACTTTTCTCAAAAATTTCATAAAATTGAACATTATCCAAATATGTGGGATCTAAATTTGACACTCTTCCAAACCCACTTTCAATAATATTGCAAGCACTATTATCAATCTCATATTCATCATGGGGCTTAAATAAATTCTCAAGATCATAAGAAGAATCACCCCAATCATGATTATTGCAACAAGTCGTAGAAATAGAAAAACTAGCATCCCCAAGCTTAGGGTTTTGAATATTATTAGCACAATTGACATCAAGAGAATTTATAGTAAAATCATTGCAATCATGCTTTTTATTCAAAGAGTTATCGTGAATCTCTTCATAAATTTCTTCATCATAATTTTCAGATTCACAAATTTCAAGCAAAGCTTTATAGAGATAATCTAGTGCACAAAACTCACTAGCAATTGGTTCATCATGATTGGATCTCTTAAAAAGATTAGCAAGCGGATGAGGGTCCATAGATCTTAGATTCTATTTAGCAATAAATAAGCATCTATTCCAACCAAACGAGCAAACGAAAGGGCAAGCGGTAGAGAGAGAGAGAGAGAGAGAGAGAGAGAGAGAGAGATTGGGAAAGAGAGGGCGAATAAAATGACAAGGGTGAAGTGGGGGAGAGGAAAACGAGAGGTAAATGGCAAATAATGCAAATGCGAGGGAGATGAGTTTGTGATGGGTACTTGGTATGTCTTGACTTGAGCGAAGACCTCCCCGGCAACGGCGCCAGAAATCCTTCTTGCTACGTCTTGAGCTTGCGTTGGTTTTCCTTTAAGAGGAAAGGGTGATGCAGCAATAGTAGCATAAGTATTTCCCTCAGTTTTTGAGAACTAAGGTATCAATCCAGTAGGAGGCTCCTCAAAAGTCCCACGCACCTACACAAACAAAGAAAGAACTCGCAACCAACACAATAAAGGGGTTGTCAATCCCTTCACGGCCACTTGCAAAAGTGAGATCTGATAGAGATAGTATGATAAGATAAATATATTTTTAGTATTTTATAATATAGATGCAAAAAGTAAAGATGCAAATAAAAGTAGATTGGAAGTTTATATGATAAAAGATAGAACCGGGGGCCATAGGTTTCACTAGTGGCTTCTCTCAAGATAGCATAAGTATTACGGTGGGTGAACAAATTACTGTCGAGCAATTGATAGAAAAGCGCATAGTTATGAGATTATCTAGGCATGATCATGTATATAGGCATCACGTCCATAACAAGTAGACCGACTCCTGCCTGCATCTAGTACCATTACTCCACACATCGACAGACTCTTGCCTGCATCTAGAGTATTAAGTTCATAAGAACAGAGTAACGAATTAAGAAAGATGACATGATGTAGAGGTATAAACTCAAGCAATATGATATAAACCCCATCTTTTTATCCTCGATGGCAACAATACAATACGTGCCTTGCTGCCCCTGCTATCACTGGGAAAGGACACCGCAAGATTGAACCCAAAGCTAAGCACTTCTCCCATTGCAAGAAAGATCAATCTAGTAGGCCAAACCAAACTGATAATTCAAAGAGATTTGCAAAGATAACTCAATCATACATAAAAGAATTCAGAGGAGATTCAAATATTTCTCATAGATAAACTTGATCATAAACCCACAATTCATCGGATCTCGACAAACACACCGCAAAAAGAGTTTACATCGTATAGATCTCCACAAGAGAGGGGGAGAACATTGTATTGAGATCCAAAAAGAGAGAAGAAGCCATCTAGCTAATAACTATGGACCTGAAGGTCTGTGGTAAACTACTCACAACTCATTGGAGGGGCTATGGTGTTGATGTAGAAGCCCTCCATGGTCGATTCCCCCTCTGGCGGAGCGCCGGTGAAGGCTCCAAGATGGGATCTCGCGGATACAGAAGGTTACGGTGGTGGAAATTGTGTTTCGTTGGCTCCTTGGATGTTTTCGGGGTACGTAGGCATATATAGGAGGAAGAAGTACGTTGGTGGCCGCCCGAGGGGCCCACGAGACAGGGGGGCGCGCCCTCCTATCTCTTGGCCGCCTCGGTTGCTTCTTGACTTGCACTCCAAGTCCTCTGGATCACGTTCGTTCCAAAAATCACGCTCCCGAAGGTTTCATTCCGTTTGGACTCCGTTTGATATTCCTTTTCTTCGAAATACTGAAATAGGCAAAAAAAACAGCAATACGGGTCGGGCCTCCGGTTAGTAGGTTAGTCCCAAAAATGATATAAATGTGTAAAATAAAGCCCATAAACATCCAAAAAGGGGTAATATAATAGCATGGAACAATCAAAAATTATAGATACGTTGGAGACGTATCAACCTCACATATTTTTTTTAAATGCAGGGTTATGCAAAGTGGCGCTCGTCGATAGGCTATGGTGGTAATTATTTTCTTTTTTTAGATGTTGGTGAGATTCTTTTTTCTGAGATGTTTTTCAGATAGAGGCGAGGACCACATGTTTTTTTTAAATGTGCGCACAACTTCCTCTCATGCGGCACCATAGGGTGGCGCCCCAACCATAGTATAAGAGCATTTAGATCACTTGATCTAAATGCTAAATGCTCTTATGAAGTATTTCTTTACAGAGGGAATACCAAGCAATAGCTAGGGACATCACCATTGACACCGATTCCGTCCCATGATTTTGAGAGTTCATACCGCCCATGTAGAGTCAATTTAAGCAAGTCACATGGAGCCCCTCAAACAATGGCGGAGCCCATGAATCGAGCAAAAGTTGAATCCCTAGCTCTATCGCATGCTCTCCTAGGTCATAGAGATGGCAAGCAACCTACATCCGCGACACTTGGAGCAAAATAGCAGACATCCGATTGGGCCAAGATCGTTAAAGGTCCTGGGAAGATGCTTTGCCGCCGCCACCTGGAACATGAACACATCATCGAGATCCATTAGGAATCAGAAGTCTCCACCGAAAACAGGTCACCACACTACATTGAAGCCGTTGCGGCATGGCCCCTCGGCGAGATGGATGTGTCTCTTTCCATATCAACTATGAAGCACCGAGACGGCGACACAGATAAGGTGATGCGGTACGGTGATACGAGATATGGCAATTTCTAGAAACATCAATACGGCGATACAGTGAGTATATATAAATAATTAATAAAATGACATGTAATAAAAACAAACATAATAGAATGTGTGAGATCAAAACACATCTTCATGCTAAATTTCTAAAACCACTAGTTTAGCTACACATAGGGATAAAAAATTGCATTGTTGTTCTATACAAATATTCCCTAAGAGTGTGGGTTTGTTTCTAAACGGGCAGCATAGTATTGATTGGGGTTCTTGATAGAGACAATGACATGCAACTTGGAGTAGATACCGAGTAGCTTCCCTAGGAGTGGGCAGTAGCATCACACATCAAAGCAAGCAATACCAAGAAACAAGCACACATAACTCTGGGCTCGGGGGAAGCAGTCAACCAAGCACACAGCAAGAAACTCTTGCAACGGCGGCGGAGAACACTCCAGTTGAGTCAGTCGAGGTGGCGGCGGCGAGCCACTCCAAGCGGTGGCGAGTGCAGCATCGAGCCATGTTGGGGATTGTAGCAGAAATTAAAAGAATTCTACGCATCACCAAGATCAATCTATGGAGAGACCAGCAACGAGAGAGAAGGGAGTGCATCTTCATACCCTTGAAGATCGCAATGCGGAAGCGTTCCAAGAACACGAATGAAGGAGTCGTACTCGCAGTGATTCAGATCGCGGTTGATCCCGATCTAAGCGCCGAACAACGGCGCCTCCGTGTTCAATGCACGTGCAGCCCAGTGACGTCTCCCGCACCTTGATCCAGCAAGGAGGAGGGAGAGGTTGGGGAATACAACTCCAGCAACAGCACGACGGCATGGTGGTGGTGGGGCAGCGTGGTTTCCAGCAGGGCTTCGCCAAGCACTACGAAGGACGAGGATGTGGAGAGGTAGGGCTGCGCCGAGAGAGAGATAATCGTGTCCTTGGCAGCCCCAAAACCCCCACTATATATAGGAGGAGGGGAGGAGGGAGCACCCCCTCTAGGGTTCCCACCCCTAGGGGGCGGCAACCCTAGATGGGATGGAGGGGGCGACCAAGAGGGGGAGAGAGGGGGGGGGGTGCGCCCTAGGGTGGGCCATAGGCCCATCTGCGCCTAGGGTTTCCCCTTCTCCTCTTTGCTGCGCCTTGGGCCTTGGTGGGAGGCGCACCAGCCCACTCAGTGGCTGGTCCCTTCCCACTCTTGGCCCATGCAAGCCCCTGGGGCTGGTGGCCCCTCCCGGTGGACCCCCGGAACCCTCCGATGGTCCCGGTACATTACCGGTGACGCTCGAAACACTTCCGGCGGCCAAAACCTCACTTCCTATATATTATTATTTACCTCCGGACCATTCCGGAACTCCTCGTGAAGTTCGGGATCTCATCCGAGTCTCCGAACAACATTCGGTAACCACATACAAACTTTCCCTATAACCCTAGCGTCATCGAACCTTAAGTGTGTAGACCCTACGTGTTCGGGAGGCATGTAGACATGACCGATACATCTCTCTGGTCAATAACCAACAGCGGGATCTGGATACCCATGTTGGCTCCTACATGTTCCACGATGATCTTATCGGATGAACCACGATGTCGAGGATTCAATCAATCCCGTATACAATTCCCTTTGTGAACAAATTACGGTGGGTGAACAAATTACCTGTGAGTGTTAATCACATGGGTCCTTGACATCGTGGTTCATCCGATGAGATCATCGTGGAACATGTGGGAGCCAACATGGGTATCCAGATCCCGCTGTTGGTTATTGGCCGGAGAACGTCTCGGTCATGTCTGCATGGTTCCCGAACCCGTAGGGTCTACACGCTTAAGGTTCGATGACGCTAGGGTTATAAAGGAAGTTTGTATGTGGTTACCAAATGTTGTTCGGAGTCCCGGATGAGATCCCGGACGTCACAAGGAGTTCCGGAATGGTCCGGAGGTAAATATTTATATATGGGAAGTCCTGTTTTGGTCACCGGAAAAGTTTCGGGTTTTATCGGTAACGTACCGGGACCACCGGGAGGGTCTCGGGGGTCCACCAAGTGGGGCCACCGGCCCCGGAGGGCTGCATGGGCCAAGTTTGGGAGGGGACCAGCCCCAGGTGGGCTGGTGCGCCCCCCACAAGGGCCCAAGGCGCCTAGGGTTTGGGGAGGGGGTGCTTCCACCTAACTTGGGGGGCAAGTTTCCCCCCTCTCCCCCCTTGGCCGCCACCCTTAGATGGGATTGGGGCTGCCGCACCCCTTGGGGTGGAAACCCTAGAGGGGGCGCACCCCTCCCTCTCCCCTATATATACTTGAGGGTTTTGGGGCTGCCAACAGACGAGTTTGACCTCTCCTTGGCGCAGCCCTACCTCTCTCCCTTATCCTCTCCCGCGGTGCTTGGCGAAGCCCTGCTGGATCACCACGCTCCTCCATCACCACCACGCCGTTGTGCTGCTGCTGGATGGAGTCTTCCTCAACCTCTCCCTCTCTCCTTGCTGGATCAAGGCATGGGAGACGTCACCGGGCTGTACGTGTGTTGAACGCGGAGGTGCCGTCCGTTCGGCACTAGGATCTCCGGTGATTTGGATCACGACGAGTACGACTCCTTCAACCCCGTTCTCTTGAACGCTTCCGCTTAGCGATCTACAAGGGTATGTAGATGCACTCTCCTTCCCCTCGTTGCTGGTTTCTCCATAGATAGATCTTGGTGACACGTAGGAAAATTTTGAATTTCTGCTACGTTCCCCAACAGTGGCATCATGAGCTAGGTCTATTGCGTAGACTCTTTGCACGAGTAGAACACAAAGTAGTTGTGGGCGTTGATTTTGTTCAATATGCTGACCGTTACTAGTCCAATCTTGTTTCGACAGTATTGTGGGGTGAAGCGGCCCGGACCGACCTTACACATACTCTTACGTGAGATAGGTTCCACCGACTTACATGCACTTGGTGCATAAGGTGCCTAGCGGGTGCCAGTCTCTCCCACTTTAGTCGGAACAGATTCGATGAAAAGGGTCCTTATGAAGGGTAAATAGCAATTTACATATCACGTTGTGGTTTTTGCATAGGTAAGAAACGTTCTTGCTAGAAACCCATAGCAGCCACGTAAAACATGCAAACAACAATTAGAGGACGTCTAACTTGTTTTTGCAGGGTATGCTATGTGATGTGATATGGCCAAGAAGAATGTGATGAATGATATGTGATGTATGAGATTGATCATGTTCTTGTAATAGGAATCACGACTTGCATGTCGATGAGTATGACAACCGGCAGGAGCCATAGGAGTTGTATTTATTTATTGTATGACCTGCGTGTCATTGAACAACGCCATGTAATTACTTTACTTTATTGCTAACCGGTAGCCATAGTAGTAGAAGTAATAGTTGGCGAGACAACTTCATGAAGACACGATGATGGAGATCATGATGATGGAGATCATGGTGTCATGCCGGTGACGATGATGATCATGGAGCCCCGAAGATGGAGATCAAAAGGAGCAAAATGATATTGGCCATATCATGTCACTATTTGATTGCATGTGATGTTTATCATGTTTATGCATCTTATTTGCTTAGAACGACGGTAATAAATAAGATGATCCCTCATTAAAATTTCAAGAAGGTGTTCCCCCTAACTGTGCACCATTGCGAAAGTTTGTCGTTTCGAAGCACCACATGATGATCGGGTGTGATAGATTCTTACGTTCACATACAACGGGTGTAAGCCAGATTTACACACGCGAAACACTTAGGTTGACTTGACGAGCCTAGCATGTACATACATGGCCTCGGAACACAAGAGACCGAAAGGTCGAGCATGAGTCGTATGTTGGATACGATGAACATGAAGATGTTCACCGATGATGACTAGTCCGTCTCATGTGATGATTGGACACGACCTAGTTGACTCGGATCATGTAATCACTTAGATGACTAGAGGGATGTCTATCTGAGTGGGAGTTCATGAGATGAACTTAATTATCCTGAACATAGTCAAAAGATCTTTGCAAATTATGTCGTAAGCTCGCGCTTTAGTTCCACTATTTATATATGTTCCTAGAGAAAATATAGTTGAAAGTTGACAGTAGCGATTATGCGGACAGTAGAAAGCTTATGTCCTTAATGCACCGCTCAGTGTGCTAAACCCCAAACATCGTTTGTGGATGTTGCGAACATCAGACATACATGTTTTGATAACTACGTGATAGTTCAGTTAAACGGTTTAGAGTTGAGGCACCAAAGACATTTTCGAAACGTCGCGGAACATATGAGATGTTTCGAGGGCTGAAATTGGGATTTCAGGCTCGTGCCCACGTCAAGAGGTATAATACCTCCGACGATTTTCTTAGCCTGCAAACTAAGGGAGAAAATCTCAATCGTTGAGCTTGTGCTCAGATTGTCTGAGTGCAACAATCACTTGAATCGAGTGGGAGTTGATCTTCCAGATGAGATAGTGATGTTTCTCCAAAGTTATTGCCACCAAGCTGCTAGAGCTTCGTGATGAACTATAACCTATCAGGGATAGATATGATGATCCTTGAGATATTCGTGATGTCTGACACCGCGAAAGTAGAAATCAAGAAGGAGCATCAATTGTTGATGGTTGGTGAAACCACTAGTTTCAAGAAGGGCAAGGGCAAGAAGGGATACTTCATGAAACGGCAAATCAGCTGCTGCTCCAGTGAAGAAACCCAAGGTTGAACCTTAACCTGAGACTGAGTGCTTCTGTAATAAGGGGAACAACCACTGGAGCAGAATTACCCTAGATACTTGGTAGATGAGAAGGCTGGCAAGGTCGATAGAAGTATATTGGATATACATTGTGTTAATGTGTACTTTACTAGTACTCCTAGTAGCACCAGGGTATTAGATACCGGTTCGGTTGCTAAGTGTTAGTAACTTGAAATAAAGAGCTATGGAATAAACGGAGACTAGCTAAAGGTGAGATGACGATGTGTGTTGGAAGTCTTTCCAAGGTTGATGTGATCAAACATCGCCCGCTCCCTCTACCATCAAGATTAGTATTAAACCTGAATAATTGTCATTTGGTGTTTGCGTTGAGCATAGACATGATTGGATTATGTCTATCACAATACGGTTATTCATTTAAGGATAATAATGGTTACTCTATTTATTTGAATAATACCTTCAATGGTCTTGCAACTAAAGGAATGGTTTATTGAATCTCGGTCGTAGTGATACACATTTTCATGCCAAAAGATATAAGATAGTAATGATAGTACCACTTACTTGTGGCACTGCCATGTAAGTCATATTGGTATAATATGCATGAAGAAGCTCCATGTTGATGGATCTTTGGACTCACTCGTTTTTTGAAAAGTTTGAGACATGCAAACCATGTCTATTGGTGTATAAGCATGAAGAAACTCCATGCAGATGGACCGTTTGGACTCACTTGATTTTGAATCACTTGAGATATGCAAATCATACCACATGGGCAAGATGACTGAAAAGCCTTGTTTTCAGTAAAATGGAACAAGATAGCAACTTGTTGGAAGTAACACATTTTGATGTGTGCAGTCCAATGAGTGCTGAGGCATGCAGTGAATATCTTATGTTCTTACTTCATAGATGATTCGAGTAGATGTTGTATATTTACTTGATGAAACACAAGTCTGAATTATTGAATGGTTCAAGTAATTTCAGAGTGAAGTTTAAGATCTTCGTGACAAGAGGATAAAATGTTTATGATACGATCATAGAGATGACTATCTGAGTTACGAGTTTTGGCACACAATTAAGACATTGTGGAAATTGTTTCACAACCAATACCGCCTGGAACACCATAGTGTGATGGTGTGTCCGAACATCATAGTTGCACCCTATTGGATATGGTGCGTGCCATGATGTCTCTTATCGAATTACCACTATCGTTCATGGGTTAGGCATTAGAGACAACCGCACTCACTTTAAATAGGGCACCACATAATTCCGTTGAGACGACACCGTTTGAACCGTGGTTTGGAGAAACCCAAGTTGTCGTTTCTTAAAGGTTTGGGGCTGCGATGCTTATGTGAAAAAGTTTCAGGTTGATAAGCTCGAACCCAAAGCGGATAAAATGCATCTTCATAGGACACCCAAAACAGTTGGGTATACCTCCTAATTAAGATCCGAAAGCAATAGGGATTGTTTCTTGAATCGGGTCCTTTCTCGAGGAAAGGTTTGTCTCGAGAATTGAGTGGGAGGATAGTGGAGACTTGATGAGGTTATTGAACCATCACTTCAACCAGTGTGTAGCAGGGCACAGGAAGTTGTTCCCGTGGCACCTACACCAATTGAAGTGGAAGCTTATGATATCGATCATGAAGCTTCAGATCAAGTCACTACCGAACCTCGTAGGACGACAAGGACGCGTACTGCTTTGGAGTGGTACGGTGATCCTGTCTTGAAAGTCATGTTGCTAGACAACAATGAACCTACGAGCTATGGAGAAGCGACGGTGGGCCCAAATTCCGACAAATGGTTAGGAGCCATAAAATTCGAGAAAGGATCCATGACTTTGGAAGAACTACTTGATGGTCGTAAGGCTATTGGGTACAGATGGATTTTAGAAGAAGACAGACAATGATGGTAAGTATCACCATTAAGAAAGCTCGACTTGTCGTTAAGATGTTTTCCGACAAGTTCAAGGAGTTGACTACGATGAGACTTTCTCACTCGTAGCGATGCTAAGAATCTATTGGGATTATATTAGCAATTACTGCATGATTTATGAAATCTTGCAGATAGGATGTCAAAACATTGTTTCCTCGATGTTATACTTGAGGAAAGGTTGTATGTGATACAGCCAGAAGGTTTTGTCAATCCTGAAAGACGCTAGTAAGTATGCAAAGCTCCAGCAATCCTTCTTAGGAATGGAGTAAGCATCTCGGAGTTGGAATGTATGCTTTGATGAGATGATCAAAGATTTTGGGTTTATACAAAGTTTGTGAGAAACTTGTATTTCCAAAGAAGTGAGTGGGAGCACTATAGAATTTCTGATGAGTATATGTTGTTGACATATTGTTGATCAGAAATGATGTAGAATTTCTAGAAAGCATATATGGTTATTTGAAAGGTGTTTTTCAATGGAAAACCTGGATTAGGCTACTTGAACAATAAGCATCAAGATCTATAGGATAAAAATGCTTAATAGTACTTTCAAATGAGCACATACCTTGACATGATCTTGAAGGTGTTCAAGATGGATCAGTCAAAGAAGGAGTTCTTGCCTGAGTTGTAAGGTATGAAGTTAAGAGTTAAAGCTCGACCATGGCAGAAGAGAGACAAAGGACGAAGGTCGTCCCCTATGCTTCAGACGTAGGGTCTATAGTATGCTATGCTGTGTACCACACCGAAGTGTGCCTTGCCATGAGTCAGTCAAGGGGTACAAGAATGATCCAGAAATGGGGATCATTGGACAACGGTCAAAAATTATCCTTGGAGTAAATAAGGACATGTTTCTCGATTATGGAGGTGATAAAGAGTTCAGCGTAAAGGGTTACGTCGATGCAAGCTTTAACACCTATCCGAATGACTCTGAGTAGCAAAACGGATACGTATAGTGGAGCAACCATTTGGCATAGCTCCAAGTGGAGCATGGAAGCAGCATTTACAATATGACATAGAGAATTGCAAAGTACATACAGATCTGAATGTTGCAGACCCGTTGACTAAAACCTCTCTTACAAGCAAAACATGATCAAACCCCAGAACTCATTGAGTCTTAATCACATGATGATGTGAACTAGTTTAGCGACACTAGTAAACTCTTTGGATGTTGGTCACATGACGATGTGACCTGTGAGTGTTAAGCACATGGCGATGTGAACTAGATTATTGACTCTAGTGCAAGTGGGAGACTGTTGGAAATATGCCCTAGAGGCAATAATAAATTGGTTATTATTATTATATTTCCTTGTTCATGATAATCGTTTATTATCCATGCTATAATTGTATTGATAGGAAACTCAGATACATGTGTGGATGCATAGACAACACCATGTCCCTAGTAAGCCTCTAGTTGACTAGCTCGTTGATAAACAGATGGTTACGGTTTCCTGACCATGGACATTGGATGTCGTTGATAACGGGATCACATCATTAGGAGAATGATGTGATGGACAAGACCCAATCCTAAGCCTAGCACAAAGATCGTAGTTCGTATGCTAAAGCTTTTCTAATGTCAATTATCATTTCCTTAGACCATGAGATTGTGCAACTCCCAGATACCGTAGGAATGCTTTGGGTGTACCAAACGTCACAACGTAACTGGGTGGCTATAAAGGTGCACTACAGGTATCTCCGAAAGTGTCTGTTGGGTTGGCACGAATCGAGACTGGGATTTGTCACTCCGGTTAACGGAGAGGTATCTCTGGGCCCACTCGGTAGGACATCATCATAATGTGCACAATGTGACCAAGGGGTTGATCACGGGATGATGTGTTACGGAACGAGTAAAGAGACTTGCCGGTAACGAGATTGAACAAGGTATCGGCATACCGACGATCGAATCTCGGGCAAGTACAATACCGCTAGACAAAGGGAATTGTATACGGGATCGATTGAGTCCTTGACATCGTGGTTCATCCGATGAGATCATCCTAGAACATGTGGGAGCCAACATGGGTATCCAGATCCCGCTGTTGGTTATTGGCCGGAGAACGTCTCGGTCATGTCTGCATGGTTCCCGAACCCGTAGGGTCTACACACTTAAGGTTCGATGACGCTAGGGTTATAAAGGAAGTTTGTATGTGGTTACCAAATGTTGTTCGGAGTCCCGGATGAGATCCCGGACATCACAAGGAGTTCCGGAATGGTCCGGAGGTAAAGATTTATATATGGGAAGTCCTGTTTTGGTCACCGGAAAAGTTTCGGGTTTTATCGGTAACGTACCGGGACCACCGGGAGGGTCCCGGGGGTCCACCAAGTGGGGCCACCGGCCCCGGAGGGCTGCATGGGCCAAGTTTGGGAGGGGACCAGCCCCAGGTGGGCTGGTGCGCCCCCACAAGGGCCCAAGGCGCCTAGGGTTTGGGGAGGGGGTGCTTCCACCTAACTTGGGGGGCAAGTTTCCCCCCTCTCCCCCCTTGGCCGCCACCCTTAGATGGGATTGGGGCTGCCGCACCCCTTGGGGTGGAAACCCTAGAGGGGGCGCACCCCTCCCTCTCCCCTATATATACTTGAGGGTTTTGGGGCTGCCAACAGACGAGTTTGACCTCTCCTTGGCGCAGCCCTACCTCTCTCCCTTATCCTCTCCCGCGGTGCTTGGCGAAGCCCTGCTGGATCACCACGCTCCTCCATCACCACCACGCCGTTGTGCTGCTGCTGGATGGAGTCTTCCTCAACCTCTCCCTCTCTCCTTGCTGGATCAAGGCATGGGAGACGTCACCGGGCTGTACGTGTGTTGAACGCGGAGGTGCCGTCCGTTCGGCACTAGGATCTCCGGTGATTTGGATCACGACGAGTACGACTCCTTCAACCCCGTTCTCTTGAACACTTCCGCTTAGCGATCTACAAGGGTATGTAGATGCACTCTCCTTCCCCTCGTTGCTGGTTTCTCCATAGATAGATCTTGGTGACACGTAGGAAAATTTTGAATTTCTGCTACGTTCCCCAACAGTGGCATCATGAGCTAGGTCTATTGTGTAGACTCTTTGCACGAGTAGAACACAAAGTAGTTGTGGGCGTTGATTTTGTTCAATATGCTTACCGTTACTAGTCCAATCTTGTTTCGACAGTATTGTGGGGTGAAGCGGCCCGGACCGACCTTACACGTACTCTTACGTGAGATAGGTTCCACCGACTTACATGCACTTGGTGCATAAGGTGCCTAGCGGGTGCCAGTCTCTCCCACTTTAGTCGGAACAGATTCGATGAAAAGGGTCCTTATGAAGGGTAAATAGCAATTTACATATCATGTTGTGGTTTTTGCATAGGTAAGAAACATTCTTGCTAGAAACCCATAGCAGCCACGTAAAACATGCAAACAACAATTAGATGACGTCTAACTTGTTTTTACAGGGTATGCTATGTGATGTGATATGGCCAAGAAGAATGTGATGAATGATATGTGATGTATGAGATTGATCATGTTCTTGTAATAGGAATCACGACTTGCATGTCGATGAGTATGACAACCGGCAGGAGCCATAGGAGTTGTATTTATTTATTGTATGACCTGCGTGTCATTGAACAACGCCATGTAATTACTTTACTTTATTGCTAACCGGTAGCCATAGTAGTAGAAGTAATAGTTGGCGAGACAACTTCATGAAGACACGATGATGGAGATCATGATGATGGAGATCATGGTGTCATGCCGGTGACGATGATGATCATGGAGCCCCGAAGATGGAGATCAAAAGGAGCAAAATGATATTGGCCATATCATGTCACTATTTGATTGCATGTGATGTTTATCATGTTTATGCATCTTATTTGCTTAGAACGACGGTAATAAATAAGATGATCCCTCATTAAAATTTCAAGAAGGTGTTCCCCCTAATTGTGCACCGTTGCGAAAGTTTGTCGTTTCGAAGCACCACATGATGATCGGGTGTGATAGGTTCTTACGT
This sequence comes from Triticum aestivum, assembly GCF_018294505.1. Taxonomy (NCBI): domain Eukaryota; kingdom Viridiplantae; phylum Streptophyta; class Magnoliopsida; order Poales; family Poaceae; genus Triticum; species Triticum aestivum. Next base: position 462,061,619 of record NC_057807.1, on the reverse strand, counting down.
TCACATACAACGGGTGTAAGCCAGATTTACACACGCGAAACACTTAGGTTGACTTGACGAGCCTAGCATGTACAGACATGGCCTCGGAACACAAGAGACCTAAAGGTCGAGCATGAGTCGTATGTTGGATACGATCAACATGAAGATGTTCACCGATGATGACTAGTCCGTCTCATGTGATGATTGGACACGGCCTAGTTGACTCGGATCATGTAATCACTTAGATGACTAGAGGGATGTCTATCTGAGTGGGAGTTCATGAGATGAACTTAATTATCCTGAACATAGTCAAAAGATCTTTGCAAATTATGTCGTAAGCTCGCGCTTTAGTCCCACTGTTTATATATGTTCCTAGAGAAAATATAGTTGAAAGTTGATAGTAGCGATTATGCGGACAGTAGAAAGCTTGTGTCCTTAATGCACCGCTCAGTGTGCTAAACCCCAAACATCGTTTGTGGATGATGCGAACATCGGACATACACGTTTTGATAACTACGTGATAGTTCAGTTAAACGGTTTAGAGTTGAGGCACCAAAGACATTTTTGAAACATCGCGGAACATATGAGATGTTTCGAGGGCTGAAATTGGGATTTCAGGCTCGTGCCCACGTCAAGAGGTATAAGACCTCCGACGATTTTCTTAGCCTGCAAACTAAGGGAGAAAAGCTCAATCATTGAGCTTGTGCTCAGATTGTCTGAGTGCAACAATCACTTGAATCGAGTGCGAGTTGATCTTCCAGATGAGATAGTGATGTTTCTCCAAAGTCATTGCCACCAAGCTGCTAGAGCTTCGTGATGAACTATAACCTATTAGGGATAGATATGATGATCCTTGAGATATTCGCGATGTCTGACACCGCGAAAGTAGAAATCAAGAAGGAGAATCAATTGTTGATGGTTGGTGAAACCACTAGTTTCAAGAAGGGCAAGGGCAAGAAGGGATACTTCATGGAATGGCAAATCAGCTGCTGCTCCAGTAAGAAACCCAAGGTTGAACCTTAACCCGAGACTGAGTGCTTCTGTAATAAGGGGAACAACCACTGGAGCAGAATTACCCTAGATACTTGGTAGATGAGAAGGCTGGCAAGGTCGATAGAAGTATATTGGATATACATTGTGTTAATGTGTACTTTACTAGTACTCCTAGTAGCACCAGGGTATTAGATACCGGTTCGGTTGCTAAGTGTTAGTAACTTGAAATAAAGAGCTACGGAATAAACGGAGACTAGCTAAAGGTGAGATGACGATGTGTGTTGGAAGTCTTTCCAAGGTTGATGTGATCAAACATCGCCCGCTCCCTCTACCATCAAGATTAGTATTAAACCTGAATAATTGTCATTTGGTGTTTGCGTTGAGCATAGACATGATTGGATTATGTCTATCGCAATATGGTTATTAATTTAAGGAGAATAATGGTTACTCTATTTATTTGAATAATACCTTCAATGGTCTTGCAACTAAAGGAATGGTTTATTGAATCTCGATCGTAGTGATACACATAGGAAAATTTTGAATTTCTGCTACGTTCCCCAACACCTATCTCGTGGCTGCCTCGGCTGCTTCTTGACTTGCACTCCAAGTCCTCTGGATCACGTTCATTCCAAAAATCACGCTCCCGAAGGTTTCATTCCGTTTGGACTTTGTTTGATATTCCTTTTCTTCGAAATACTGAAATAGGCAAAAAAACAGCAATATGGGCTGGGCCTCTGGTTAGTAGGTTAGTCCCAAAAATGATATAAATGTGTAAAATAAAGCCCATAAAGATCCAAAAGGGGTAATATAATAGCATGGAACAATCAAAAATTATAGATACGTTGGAGACACATCAAGCATCCCCAAGCTTAATTCCTGCTCGTCCTCGAGTAGGTAAATGATAAAAAAGAAATTTTTGATGTGGAATGCTACCTATCATAATTCATAATGTAATTTTCTTTATTGTGGCATGAATGTTCAGATCCAAATGATTCAAAATAGAAGTTCATATTGATAAAAGAAATAGTAACACTTCAAGCATACTAATCAAAGTAATCATGTCTTCTCAAAATAACATGGCAAAAGAAAGTTCATCCCTACAAAATCATATAGTTAGGCCATGCTTCATTTTTGTCACACAAAGATGTTCCCAACTTCTATACCCCCGATGACAAGCCAAGCAATTGTTTCATACTTAAATCATCTCAAACTTTTTCAACCTTCACGCAATACATGAGCGTGAGCCATGGGTATAGCACTATGGGTGGTATAGAGTATGATGATGGGGATTGTGTGGAGAAGACAAAAAAGGAGAAAGTCTCACATTGACGAGGATAATCAACGGGCTATGGAGATGCCCATCAATTGATGTCAACATGAGGAGTAGGGATTGCCATGCAATGGATGCACTAGAGCTATAAATGAATGCTCAACAAAAGAAAACTAGTGGGTGTGCATCCAACTTGCTTGCTCACGAAGACCTAGGGCATTTGAGGAAGCCCATCGTAAGAATATACAAGCCAAGTTCTATAATGAAAAATTCCCACTAGTATGAAAAAGACAACTTATGAGACTCACTCTATGAAAAACATGGTGCTACTTTGAAGCACAATATGTGAGACTCACTACATGAAGAACAAGGTGCTACTTTGAAGCACAAGTGTGGAAAAAGAGATAGTAACATTGCCCTTTTTATTTTTTTTATTTTTATTTTTTCTTTTCTTTTCTTCTTTTTTTGGGCCTTTCTTTTTTTATTTTTGGCCTTTCTTTTTTTTTTCTTTTTTTTTCTTTTTTTGGGCAATGTTCTAATAATGATGATCATCACACTTCTATTGATTACAACATAAGAATTACAAATCGAAGCTAGAACAAGATATGACTCTATATGAATGCCTCCGGCGGTGTACCAGGATGGTGCAATGAATCAAGAGTTACATGCATGAAAAATAATGCATGGTGGCTTTGCCACAAATACGATGTCAACTACATGATCATGCAATGGCAATATGACAGAAGTAAAGCATGTCATAATGATGATGAACGTAACGGTGGAAAGTTGCCTGGCAATATATCTCGGAATGGCTATGGAAATGCCATAATAGGTAGGTATGGTGGTTGTTTTGAGGAAGATATAGGGAGGTTTATGTGTGATAGAGCGTATCATATCACGGGGTTTGGATGCACCGGCGAAGTTTGCACCAACTCTCAAGGTGAGAAAGGGCAATGCACGGTACCGAAGAGGCTAGCAATGGCGGAAATATAAAAGTGCGTATAATCCATGGACTCAACATTAGTCAAAAGAACTAATATACTTATTGCAAAAATTTAGAAGTCATAAAAAACCAAGTACTACGCGCATGCTCCTAGGGGGGTAGATTGGTAGGAAAAGACCATCGCTCGTCCTCGACCGCCACTCATAAGGATGCACAAGCCAGGTACACTTCATGTTTCAAATTTGTTACACAACTTTAACTATACGTGCATGCTACGGGACTTGCTAACTTCAACACAACCATTCTTTAAATTCATAATCACCCAACTAGCATGACTTTAATATCACTACCTCCATATCTCAAAACAATTATCAAGTATCAAATTGATCATAGCATCCAATTCACTTCCTATGATTGTTTTTATTATACCCAACTTGGATGCCTACAATTCTAGGACCAATTTTATGACCATAGCAAATACCATGCTGTTCTAAAAACTCTCAAAATGATATAAGTGAAGCATAAGAGACTAATAATTTCTTCAAAATTAAGACACCACTGTGCTCTAAAAGATATAAGTGAAGCACTAGAGCAAAAACTATCAAACTCAAAAGATATAAGTGAAGCACATAGAGTATTCTAGCAAATTCTAATCAAATAGGCTTCTCCCAAAAGGTGTTTAGAGCAAGGATGATTGTGGTAAACTAAAAGGCAAAGACTAATATAATACATGACGCTCCAAACAAAATACATATCATGTGGCGAATAAAAATATAGCTCCAAGTAAAGTTACCAATGAACGAAGACGAAAGAGGGGATGCCTTCCCGGGGCATCCCCAAGCTTAGGCTTTTGGCTATTCTTTAATATCTTGGGGTGCCATGGGAATCCCCAAGCTTAGGCTCTTGCCACCCTTTATTCCATAGTCCATCAAAGCTTTACCCAAAACTTGAAAACTTCACAACACAAAACTCAACAGGAAATCTTATAAGCCCCGTTAGTGAAAGAAAACAAAACCACCACATAAGGTACTGCAATGAACTCATTCTTTATTTATTTTGGTGTTAAACCTACTGTATTCCAACTTCTTTATGGTTTAAGAACTAATTTACTAGCCATAGATGCATTGAAATAAGCAAACAACACACGAAAAACAGAATCTGTCAAAAACAGAACAGTCTGTAGCAATCTGTAACTAACGCAAACTTCTGGAACTTTAAAAATCCTACCAAAATAGGAAGTCCTGGAAAAAAATTTATTGAACAGCAGCAAAAAGAATCAACGCAAAAGCACGTTCCTGTGATTTAACAAAATTATATTTGTGCGCGCAAAGTTTCTGTTTTTCAGCAGAATCAAATCAACTATCATCGTAGGTTATCCTATAGGTTCCACTTGGCACAAACACTAATTAAAAGATAAAAACACATCTAAACAGAAGTTAGATGCAATATTTATTACTAAACAGGAGAAAAAACAAAAAACATAAAGAAAATTGGGTTGCCTCCCAACTAGCGCTATCGTTTAACGCCCCTAGCTAGGCATGAAAGCAAGATAGATCTAACGAGTGCCATCTTTGGCACTAAATTCATAAGTAGCCCGCATGATAGATTCATAAGGTAATTTGAATTTCTTTCTTGGAAAGTGCTCCATGCCTTTCTTTAATGGAAATTGGAATCTAATATTCCCTTCCTTCATATCAATAATCGCGCCAATCGTTCTAAGGAAAGGTCTACCAAGAATAATAGGGCAAGAAAGATTGCAATCTATATCAAGAACGATAAAATCTACGGGCACCAAATTTCTATTTGAAACAATAAGAACATCATTGATCCTTCCCATTGGCTTTTTAATGGTGGAATCCGCAAGGTGTAAATTTAAAGAGCAATCATCAAGATCATGGAAACCTAGAATATCACATAAAGTTTTCGGAATCGTGGAAACATTAGCACCCAAATCACACAAAGCAAAACACTCATGATCTTTGATTCTAATCTTTATAGTAGGTTCCCACTCATCATTAAGTTTTCTCGGTATAGAACTTCCAAATTAAGTTTTTCATCATAAGATTGCATCAAGGCATCAACGATATGTTTGGTAAAAGCTTTATTTTGACTATAAGCATGAGGAGAATTAACAACGGATTGCAACAAGGAAATACAACCTTTTGAAGAACAATTATCATAATCAAATTCCTTGAAATCCGAGATAGTAGGTTTAATATTATTTGAAGTTGAGGACTCTCCAATCTCTCTTTTACCAATTTTAGCATCAAGATCTAAAGACTCCGAATTCTTGGGACGCCTTCTAGGCAAAGTTGATTCATCATCAGTCCCATAATCGTCAAAATTCATATTGCAAACCACAGATCTAATAGGAGACACATCAATAACTTTAAGATCCTCATCATTATTTTCATGGAAACTAGAAGAACACGCTTTTATAAAGCTATCTTTCTTCGCACGCAATCTAGAGGTTCTTTCTTTGCACTCATCAATGGAAATTCTCATTACTTTGAGAGACTCATTGATATCATGCTTAGGAGGAGAAGATCTAAGTTTAAGAGAATCAACATCAAGCGAAAGTCTATCAACGTTCCTAGCTAAATCATCAAATTTGAGCAATTTTTCTTCAAGCAAAGCATTAAAATTCTTTTGAGAAATCATAAATTCTTTCACACTATTCTCAAAATCAGAGGGCATCTTATTAGAATTACCATAAGAATTATTGTAGGAATTTCCATAATTATTAGAGGGATTACTAGGGAACGGTCTAGCATTAAAGTTTCCTCTATAAGCATTGTTTCCAAAACTATTCCTACCAACGAAATTCACATCCATAGATTCATTATTATTCTCAATCAAGGAAGACAAAGGCATATCATTGGGATCAAGAGGAGTATTTTTAGTAGCAAACATCTTCATAAGTTCATCCATCTTTCCACTCAAAACATTGATTTCTTCTATAGCATGTACTTTTTTACTAGAAGATCTTTCGGTGTGCCATTGGGAATAATTAGCCATAATATTATCAAGAAGTTTTGTAGCATCTCCTAACATGATTTCCATAAACGTGCCTCCCGCGGCCGAATCTAAGAGATTTCTAGAAGCAAAGTTCAAACCGGCATAAAATTTTTGTATGATCATCCATAAATTCAAACCATGAGTAGGGCAATTGTGAAGCATCAATTTCATTCTTTCCCAAGATTGGGCAACATGCTCATGATCAAGTTGTTTAAATTCATGATATCGTTCTTAAGAGTGATAATCTTAGCGGGAGGAAAATACTTAGAGATAAAAGCATCTTTGCACTTGTTCCAAGAATCAATACTATTTTTAGGCAAAGACGAAAACCAAACTTTAGCACGATCTCTGAGTGAAAACGGAAATAACTTCAATTTGACAATATTGTTATCCGTATCGTTCTTCTTTTGCATATCACACAAATCAACAAAATTGTTTAGATGAGTAGCGACATCTTCACTAGGAAGGCCGACGAATTGATCGTTCATAACAAGATTCAACAAAGCAGTATTGATTTCACAAGACTCAACATCATTAAGAGGAGCAATCGGAGTACTAAGGAAATCATTATTATTGGTATTCGAGAAATCACACAATTTGGTATTATCTTGCGCCATGGCAACAAGTAATCCAACACACAAGCAAACAGAAAAAGGCAGGCGAAAACGAGAGGAGGAGATTGGGAAAGAGAGGGCGAATAAAACGGCAAGGGTGAAGTGGGGGAGAGGAAAAAGAGAGGCAAATGGAAAATAATGTAAATGCGAGGGAGATGGGTTTGTGATGGGTACTTGGTATGTCTTGACTTGAGCGAAGACCTCCCCGGCAACAGCGCCAGAAATCCTTCTTGCTACGTCTTGAGCTTGCGTTGGTTTTCCTCGAAGAGGAGAGGGTGATGCAGCAATAGTAGCATAAGTATTTCCCTCAGTTTTTGAGAACCAATGTATCAATCTAGTAGGAGGCTCCTCAAAAGTCCCATGCACCTACACAAACAAACTGAGAACTTGCAACCAACGCAATAAAGGGGTTGTCAATCCCTTCACGGCCACTTGGGAAAGTGAGATCTAATAAAGATAGTATGATAAGATAGATATATTTTTGGTATTTTATAATTTAGATGCAAAAATTAAAGATGCAAATAAAGGTAGATTGAAAGCAAATATGATAAGAGATAGAGCCGGGGGCCATAGGTTTCACTAGAGACTTCTCTCAAGATAGCATAAGTATTACGATGGGTGAACAAATTAATGTCCAGCAATTGATAGAAAAGCACATAGTTATGAGATTATCTAGGCATGATCATGTATATAGGCATCACGTCCATAACAAGTAGACCGACTCCTGCCTGCATCTACTACTATTACTCCACACATCAACCGACTCCTGCCTGCATCTAGAGTATTAAGTTCATAAGAACAGAGTAACGCATTAAGCAAGATGACATAATGTAGAGGGATAAACTCAAGCAATATGATATAAACCCCATCTTGTTATCCTCGATGGAAACAATACAATACGTGCCTTGCAACCTTTTCTATCACTGGGTAAGGACACCGAAAGATTGAACCCAAAGCTAAGCACTTCTCCCATGGCAAGAAAGATCAATCTAGTAGGCCAAACCAAACTGACAATTCGAAGAGACTTGCAAAGATAACTCAATCATACATAAAAGAATTCAGAGAAGATTCAAATATTATTCATAGATAAACTTGATCATAAACCCACAATTCATCAAATCTCGACAAACACACCGCAAAAAGAGTTTACATCGAATAGATCTCCACAAGAGAGGGGGATAACATTGTATTGAGATCCAAAAAGAGAGAAGAAGCGATCTAGCTAATAACTATGGACTTGTAGGTCTGTGGTAAACTACTCACAACTCATCGGAGGGGCAAGGATGTTGATGTAGAAGCCCTCCATGGTCGATTCCCCCTCCGGAGAGTGCCGGCGAAGGCTCCAAGATGAGATCTCACAGATACAGAAGGTTACGGCGGTGGAAATTGTGTTTCGTGGTGCTCCTGGATGTTTTCGAGGTACGTAGGTATATATAGGAGGAAGAAGTACGTCGGTGGCCGCCCGAGGGGCCCACGAGACAAGGGGCGCACCCTACAGGGGGGCGCGGCCTCCTATCTCGTGGTTGCCTCGGTTGCTTCTTGACTTGCACTCCAAGTCCTCTGGATCACGTTCGTTCCAAAAATCACGCCCCCGAAGGTTTCATTCCGTTTGGACTCCGTTTGATATTCCTTTTCTTCGAAATACTGAAATAGGCAAAAAAATAGCAATATGGGCTGGGCCTCCAGTTAGTAGGTTAGTCCCAAAAATGATATAAATGTGTAAAATAAAGCCCATAAACATCCAAAAGGGGTAATATAATAGCATGGAACAATAAAAAATTATAGATACATTGGAGACGTATCATCTACTGGTATGATACTTGCCCGAGATTCGATTGTCGGTATCCCTATACATTGTTCGATCTCGTTACTGGCAAGTCTCTTTACTCGTCCGGAACACATCATCCCGTGATCAACTCCTTGATCACACTGAGCTCATTATGATGATGTCCTACTGAGTGGGCCCAGAGATACCTCTCCGCACACGGAGCGACAAATCCCAGTCTCGATTCGCGCCAACCCAACAGACACTTTCAGAGATACCCGTAGTACACCTTTATGGCCACCCAGTTACGTTGTGATGTTTGGCACACCCAAAGCATTCCTACAGTATCCAGGAGTTGCACAATCTCATGGTCTAAGGAAATGATACTTGACATTAGAAAAGCTTTAGCAGATGAACTACACGATCTTGTGTTATGCTTAGGATTGGGTCTTGTCCATCACATCATTCTCCTAATGATGTGATCCCGTTATCAACGACATCCAATGTCCATGGTCAGGAAACTGTAACCATCTATTGATCAACGAGCTAGTCAACTAGAGGCTCACTAGGGACATGTTGTGGTCTATGTATTCACACATGTATTATAGTTTCCAGTTAATACAATTATAGCATGAACAATAGACAATTATCATGAAGAAGGAAATATAACAATAACCATTTTATTATTGCCTCTAGGGCATATTTCCAACAGCCTCCCACTTGCACTAGAGTCAACAATCTAGTTCACATCACTATGTGATTGCAATGAATCCAACACCCATGGGGTTTGATCATATCTCGCTTGTGAGAGAGGTTATTAGTCAACGGGTCTGAACCTTTCAGATCCGCGTGTGTCTACAAATCTCTATGTCATCTTCTAGATGCAGCTACCACGCGTTACTTGGAGCTATTCCAAATAACTGCTCTACTATACAAATCCGGTTTACTACTCAGATTCATCCGGATTAGTGTCAAAGTTTGCATCGACGTAACCCTTTACGACAAACTCTTTAACTACCTCCATAATTGAGAAAATTCCTTAGTCCACCAGTTACTAAGGATAAGTTTGACCACTGTCATGTGATCCATTCCTGGATCACTCTTGTACCCCTTGACTGACTCATGGCAAGGCACACTTCAGGTGCGGTACACAACATAGCATACTGCAGAGCCTACGTCTAAAGCATAGGGGACGACCTTCGTCCTTTCTCTTTCTTCTGCTGTGGTCAGGTCTTGAGTCTTACTCAATACTCACACCTTATAACACAGCCAATAACTCCTTCTTTGCCGATCTATTTTGAACTCCTTCAAAATCTTGTCATGGTATGTGTTCATTTGAAAGTACTATTAAGCGTTTTGATATATCCTTGTAGATCTTGATGCTCAATGTTCAAGTAGCTTAATCCAGGTTTTCCATTGAAAAATAATTTTCAAATAACCCTATATGCTTTTCAGAAATTCTACATCATTTCTGATCAACAACATATACTCATCAGAAATTCTATAGTGCTCCCACTCACTTCTTTGGAAATACAAGTTTCTCATAAACTTTGTATAAACCCAAAATCTTTGATCACCTCATCAAAGCGTATATTCCAACTCCGAGATGCTTACTTCAGTCCTTCAAAGGATTGCTGGAGCTTTGCATACTTGTAAGCATCTTTTAGGATTGACAAAACCTTCTGGTCGTATCACATACAACCTTTCCTCAAGAAAATCATTGAGGAAACAATGTTTTGACATCCTATCTGCAAGATTTCATAAATAATGAAGTAACCGCTAATATAATTCCAACAGACTCTTAGCATCGCTACGAGTGAGATAATCTCATCGTAGTCAACTCCTTGAACTTGTCGGAAAACATCTTAGCGACAAGTCGAGCTTTCTTAATGGTGACATTTACCATCATTGTTCGTCTTCCTTTTAAAATCCATCTACACCCAACAGCCTTACGACCATCAAGTAGTTCTTCCAAAGTCTATACTTTGTTTTCATAAATGGATCCTCTCTCATATTTTATGGCCTCGAGCCATTCATCGGAATCCTGGCCCACCATCGCTTCTCCATAGCTCGTAGTTTCATTGTTGTCTAGCAATATGACCTCCAAGACAGGATTGCGTACCACTCTAAAGTTGTACGCATCCTTGTCGTCCTACGAGGTTTGGTAGTGACTTGATCCGAAGTTTCATGATCACTATCATTAGCTTCCACTTCAATTAGTGTAGGTGCCACAGGAACAACTTCCTGTTCCCTGCTACACACAAGTTGAAGTGACAGTTCAATAACCTCATCAAGTCTCCACCATCCTCCCACTCAATTCTTTCGATAGAAACTTTTCCTCAAGAAAGGACCCATTTCTAGAAACAATCACTTTTGCTTCCGGATCTGAAATAGGAGGTATACCCAACTGTTTTGGGTGTCCTATGAAGATGCATTTATCCGCTTTGGGTTCGAGCTTATCAGGCTAAAACTTTTCCACATAAGCGACGCAGCCCCAAACTTTTAAGAAACGACAACTTAGGTTTCTCTAAACCATAGTTCATATGGTGTCATCTCAACGGAATTATGTGGTGCCCTATTTAAAGTGAATGCGGTTGTCTCTAATTCCTAACCCATAAACAATAGTGGTAATTCGATAAGAGACATCATGGTATGCACCATATCCAATAGGGTGCAGCTATGATGTTCGAACACACCATCACACTATGGTGTTCCAGGCGGTATTAGTTGTGAAACAATTTCCACAATGTCTTAATTGTGTACCAAACTCGCAACTCAGATATTTATCTCTATGATCATATCATAGACATTTTTTTATCCTCTTGTCACGATGATCTTCAACTTCACTCTGAAATTACTTGATCCTTTCAATATTTCAGACTTGTGTTTCATCAAGTAAATATACTTAGCATATACTCAAATCAGCTTTGAAGTAAGAACCTAACGATATCCATTGCGTGCCTTAGCACTCATTGGACTTCACACATCAAAATGTATTACTTCCAACAAGTTGCTTTCTTGTGCCATCTCACTGAAAATGAGGCCTTTCAGTCATCTTGCCCATGTGGTATGATTTGCATGTCTCAAGTGATTCAAAATCAAGCGAGTTCAAACGATCCATCTGCATGGAGTTTCTTTCATGCATATATACCAACAGACATGGTTCACATGTCTCAATCTTTTCAAAAACGAGTGAGTCCAAAGATCCATCAACATGGAGCTTCTTCATGCATTTTATACCAATATGACTCAAATGGCAATGCCACAAGTATGTGGTACTATCATTACTATCTTATATCTTTTGGTATGAACATGTGTATCACTACGATCGAGATTCAAAAAACCATTCATTTTAGGTGCAAGGCCATTGAAGGTATTATTCAAATAAACAGAGTAACTATTATTCTCCTTAAATGAATAACTGTATTGCAATAAACATAATCCAATTATGTCTATGCTCAACGCAAACACCAAATAACAATTATTTAGGTTTAACACCAATCCTGATGGTAGAGGGAGCATGCGATGTTTGATCACATCAACCTTGGAAACATTTCCAACACATATCGTCATCTCACCTTTGGCTAGTCTCCGTTAATTCCATAGCCTTTTATTTTGAGTTACTAACACTTAGCAACCGAACCGGTATTTATTACCCTGGTGCTACAAGGAGTACTAGTAAAGTACACATTAATATAATGTATATCCAATATACTTCTGTCGACCTTGCCAGCCTTCTCATCTACCAAGTATCTAGGGTAGTTCTGCTTCAGTGATCGTTCCCCTCATTACAGAAGCACTTAGTCTCGGGTTTAGGTTCAACCTTGGGTTTCTTCACTAGAGCAGCAACTGATTTACCGTTTCATGAAGTATCCCTTCTTGCCCTTGCCCTTCTTGAAACTAGTGGTTTTCTAACCATCAAAAATTTATGCTCCTATTTGATTTCTACTTTCGCGATGTTAAACGTCGCGAATAGCTCAATGATCATCATATATATCCCTGATATTTTATAGTTCATCACGAAGCTCTAGTAGCTTGGTGGCAGTGACAATGGAGAACCATCACTATCTCATCTGGAAGATTTACTCCCACTCAATTCAAGCGATTGTAGTACTTAGACAATCTGAGCACATGCTCAATGATTGAGCTTTTCTCCCTTAGTTTGCAGGCTTAAGAAACTTGTCAGAGGTCTCATACCTCTTGACGTGGGCACTAGCCTGAAATCCCAATTTCAGTCCTTGGAACATCTCATATGTACTGCGATGTTTTAAAAACGTCTTTGGCACCTCAATTCTAAACCGTTAGCATTACGCACTAAACTATCACGTAGTCATCAAAACATGTATGTCAGATGTTCGCAACATCCATAGACGACGCTCGAGGTTCAGCACACCGAGCGGTGCATTAAGGACATAAGCCTTCTGCGCAACAATGAAGATAATCCTCAGTTTACGGACCCAGTCCGCATAATTGCTACTATCAACTTTCAACTAAATTTTCTCTAGGAATATATCTTAAACAGTAGAACTAAAGCGTAAGGTACGACATAATTTGCAAAGACCTTTTGACTATGTTCATGATAATTAAGTTCATCTGATTATTTAATGAACTCCCACTTAGATAGACATCCCTCTAGTCATCTAAGTGATACATGATCTGAGTCAACTAGGCCGTGTCCGATCATCACATGAGACGGACTAGTCATCATCGGTGAACATCTTCATGTTGATCGTATCTACTATATGACTCATGTTCGACCTTTCGGTCTCTTGTGTTCCGAGGCCATGTCTGTACATGCCAGGCTCGTCAAGTCAACCTAAGTGTTTCGCGTGTGTAAATCTGGCTTACACCCGTTGTATGCAAATGCTAGAATCTATCACACCCGATCATCACGTGGTGCTTCAAAATGACGAACTTTCGCAATGGTGCACAGTTAGGGGGAACACTTTCTTGAAATTTTAGTGAGGGATCATCTTATTTATGCAACCATCGTTCTAAGCAAATAAGATGTAAACCTGACAAACATCACATGCAAATCGTAAAGTGACATGATATGGCCAATATCATCTTGCGCCTTTGATCTTCATCTTTGAGGCACGGCATGATCACCTTCGTCACCGGCATGACGCCATGATCTCCATCATCGTGTCTTCATGAAGTTGTCTTGCCAACTATTACTTCTACTACTATGGCTAACGATTAGCAATAAAGTAAAGTAATTACATGGCATTTTCAATCACATGCATGTCATACAATAAATTAAGACAACTCCTATGGCTCCTGCCGGTTGTCATACTCATCGACATGCAAGTCGTGATTCCTATTACAAGAACATGATCAATCTCATACATCACATATATCATTCATCACATCCTTTTGGCCATATCACATGACACGGAATATGCTGCAAGATCAAGTTAGACGTCCTCTAATTGTTGTTGCAAGTTTTTTTACGTGGCTGCTATAGGTTTCTAGCAAGAACGTTTCTTACCTACGCCAAAACCACAATATGATATGCCAATTTCTATTTACCCTTCATAAGGACCCTTTTCATCGAATCCGATCCGACTAAAGTGGGAGAGACAGACACCCGCTAGCCACCTTATGCAACTAGTGCATGTCAGTCGGTGGAACCTGTCTCACGTAAGCGTACGTGTAAGGTCGGTCCGGGCCGCTTCATCCCACGATGCCGCCGAATCAAGATAATACTAGTAACGGCAAGTAAATTGACAAAATCGAGGCCCACAACAACTTGTGTTCTACTCGTGCATAGAAACTACGCATGGACCTAGCTCATGATGCCACTGTTGGGGATCGTAGCAGAAATTAAAAAATTTCTACGCATCACCAAGATTAATCTATGGAGAGACTAGCAGCGAGAGAGAAGGGAGTGCATCTTCATACCCTTGAAGATCGCGATGCGGAAGCGTTACAAGAACGCGGATGAAGGAGTCGTACTCGCAGTGATTCAGATCGCGGTTGATTCCGATCTAAGCACCGAACAACGGCGCCTCCGTGTTCAACACACCTGCAGCCCGGTGACGTCTCCTGCACCTTGATCCAGCAAGGAGGAGGGAGAGGTTGGGGAAGACAACTCCAGCAGCAGCACGACGACATGGTGGTGGTGGAGCAGCATGGTTTCCAGCAGGGCTTCTCCAAGCACTATGAAGGACGAGGATGTGGAGAGGTAGGGCTGCGCCGAGAGAGAGAGAGAGAGAGAGACTCGTGTCCTTTGTAGTCCCAAAACCCCCACTATATATAGGAGGAGGGGAGGAGGGTGCACCCCCTCTAGGGTTCCCACCCCTAGGGGGGCGGCTATTGGGGAACGTAGTAATTTCAAAAAATTTCCTACGCACACGCAAGATCATGGTGATGCATAGCAACAAGAGGGGAGAGTGTGTCCACGTACCCTTCGTAGACCGAAAGCAGAAGAGTTAGCACAACACGGTTGATGTAGTCGTACGTCTTCATGATCCGACCGATCAAGTACCGAATGCACGGCATCTCCGAGTTTAGCACATGTTCAACTCGATGACGTCCCTCGAACTTCGATCCAGCCGAGATTTGAGGGAGAGTTCCGCAGCACGACGGTGTGGTGACGATGATGATTTTCTACTAACGCAGGGCTTCACCTAAGCATCGCTACACTATTATCGAGGAGGACTATGGTGGAAGGGGGCACCGCACATGGCTAAGAGATCCAACGGATCAATTGTTGTGTCTAGAGGCGCCCCCTGCCCCCGTATATAAAGGAGCAAGGGGGGAGGCGGCCGGCCTAGAAGGAGGGCGCGCCAAGGGGGGAGTCCTACTCCCACCGGGAGTAGGACTCCTCCTTCCCTTGTTGGAGTAGGAGAGAAGGAAAGAGGGGGAGAGGAAGAAGGAAAAGGGGGCTGCACCCTGATAACCCACAAGTGTAGGGAATCGCAACAACTTTCGAGGGTAAAGTATTCAACCCAAATTTATTGATTCGACACAAGGGGAGCCAAAGAATATTATTGAGTATTAGCAGTTGAGTTGTCAATTCAACCACACCTGGATAACTTAGTATCTGCAGCAAAGTATTTAGTAGCAAAGTGGTATGATAATAAAGATAACAGTGGCAAAAGTAAAGATAGTAGTTTTGTAGTAATTGTAACAGTAGCAACGGAAAAGTAAATAAGCGGAACACAATATGTGAAGAGCTCGTAGGCATTGGATCAGTGATGGATAATTATGTCGGATGCGATTCCTCATGAATTAGCTATAACATAGGGTGACACAGAACTAGCTCCAGTTCATCAATGTAATGTAGACATGTATTCCGTACATAGTCATACATGCTTATGGAAAAGAACTTGCATGACATCTTTTGTCCTACCCTCCCGTGGAGGCGGGGTCCTAGCGGAAACTAAGGGATATTAAGGTCTCCTTTTAATAGAGAACCGTAACAAAGCATTAGCACGTAGTGAATACATGAATTCCTCAAACTATGGTCATCACCAAGAAGTATCCCGATTATTGTCACTTCGGGGTTGTCGGATCATAACACATAATAGGTGACTATAGACTTGCAAGATAGGATCAAGAACACACATATATTCATGAAAACATAATAGGTTCAGATCTGAAATCATGGCACTTGGGCCCTAGTGACAAGCATTAAGCATAGCAAAGCCATAGCAACATCAATCTCAGAACATAGTGGATACTAGGGATCAAACCCTAACAAAATTAATTTGATTACATGGTAAATCTCATCCAACCCATCACCTTCCAGCAAGCCTACGATGGAATTACTCACGCACGGCGGTGAGCATCATGAAATTGGTCATGGAGGATAATTGATGATGACGACAACGATGAATCCCCCTCTCCAGAGCCCCGAACGAACTCCAGATCAGCCCTCCCGAGAGAGATTAGGGCTTGGCGGCGGCTCCGTATCGTAAAACGCGATGAAAGTTTCTCTCTGATTTTTTTCTCTGCAAAACGGGATGTATGGAGTTGGAGTTGAGGTTGGTTGAGCCTTAGGGGGCCCACGAGACAGGGGGGCGCGCCCAGGGGGGGTGGGCGCGCCCCCCACCCTCGTGGACAGGGTGTGGGCCCCCTGGTCTTGATTCTTTCGCCAGTATTTTTTATATTTTCCAAAACGCGCCTCCGTGGATTTTCAGGTCATTCCGAGAACTTCTGTTTTCTACACATAAAACAACATCATGGTAGTTCTACTGAAAACAGCGTCAGTCCGGGTTAGTTTCATTCAAATCATGCAAGTTCGAGTCCAAAACAAGGGCAAAAGTGTTTGGAAAAGTAGATAAGTTGGAGACGTATCACACCCCTTGTCCAATTCGGACCAGAGGGGGGGGGCACCTCCTTCCTTTTGGCCTCTCTCCTCTATTCTCGTATGGCCCAATAGGCCCATATACTCCCCGGCGAATTCCCATAACTCTCCGGTACTCCGATAAATACCCGAATCACTCGGAACCTTTCCGATGTCTGAATATAGTCGTCCAATATATCGATCTTTATGTCTCGACCATTTCGAGACTCCTCGTCATGTCCCCGATCTCATCCGGGACTCCGAACTACCTTCGATACGTCAAAACACATAACTCATAATATAACCGTCATCGAACTTTAAGCGTGCGGACCCTACGGGTTCGAGAACTATGTAGACATGACCGAGACACATCTCCGGTCAATAACCAATAGCGGAACCTGGATGCTCATATTGGCTCCCACATATTCTATGAAGATCTTTTATCGGTCAAACCGCATAACAACATACGTTGTTCCCTTTGTCATCGGTATGTTACTTGCCCGAGATTCGATCGTCGGTATCTCAATACCTAGTTCAATCTCGTTACCGGCAAGTCTCTTTACTCGTTCCGTAATACATCATCCCGCAATTAACTCATTAGTTGCAATGCTTGCAAGGCTTAAGTGATGTGCATTATCGAGTGGGCCCAGAGATACCTCTTCGACAATCGGAGTGACAAATCCTAATCTCGAAATACGCCAACCCAACAAGTACCTTCGGAGACACCTGTAGAGCGCCTTTATAATCACCCAGTTATGTTGTGATATTTGGTAGCACACAAAGTGTTCCTCTGGTAAACGGGAGTTGCATAATCTCATAGTCATAGGAACATGTATAGGTCATGAAGAAAGCAATAGCAACATACTAAACGATCAAGTGCTAAGCTAATGGAATGGGTGAAGTCAATCACATCATTCTCCTAATGATGTGATCCCGTTAATCAAATGACAACTCATGTCTATGGTTAGGAAACTTAACCATCTTTGATTAATGAGCTAGTCAAGTAGAGGCATACTAGTGACACTATGTTTGTCTATGTATTCACACATGTATTATGTTTCCGGTTAATACAATTCTAGCATGAATAATAAACATTTATCATGAAATAAGGAAATAAATAATAACTTTATTATTGCCTCTAGGGCATATTTTCTTCAGTCTCCCACTTGCACTAGAGTCAATAATCTAGTTCACATCACTATGTGATTTAACACTAATATTCACATCTGCATGTGATTAACATCCATAGTTCACATCATCATGTGACCAACGTACGCCCAAAGGGTTTACTAGAGTCAATAATCTAGTTCACATAGATATGTGATTAACACCCAAAGAGTACTAAGGTGTGATCATGTTTTGCTCGTGAGAGAAGTTTAGTCAACGGGTCTGTCACATTCAGAGCCATATGTATTTTGCAAATATTCTATGTCTACAATGCTCTGCACGGAGCTACTCTAGCTAATTGCTCCCACTTTCAATATGTATCCAGATTGATACTCAGAGTCGTCTAGATCAATGTCAAAACTTGCATCGATGTAACCCTTGACGACGAACCTCTTGTTACCTCCATAATCGAGAAACATATCGTTATTCCACTAAGGATAATTTTGACCAATGTCCAGTGATCTACTCCTAGAACAATAGGTCTGGTCCATAGCATGGCATACTTTTATAGAACCTATGATTGAGGCATAGGGAATGACTTTCATTCTCTTTCTATTTTCTGTCGTGGTTAGGATTTGAGTCTTACTCAATTTCACACCTTTGCAACACAGGCAAGAACTCTTTCTTTGACTGTTCCACTTTGAACTACTTCAAAATCCTGTCAAGGTATGTACTAATTGAAAATCTTATCAAGCATCTTGATCTATCTCAATAGATCTTGATGCTCAATATGTAAGTAGCTTTACTGAGGTCTTTCTTTTGAAGAACTCCTTTCAAACACTCCTTTACGCTTTCTAGAAAATTCTACATCATTTCTGATCAACAATATGTCACTCAGATATACTTATCAGAAAGGTTGTAGTGCTCCCACTCACTTTATTGTAAATACAGGCTTCACCGCAAGTCCGTATAAAACTATATGCTTTGATCAACTTATCAAAGCATATATTCCAACTCCGAGATCCTTGCACCAGTCCATAGATGGATCACTGGAGCTTGCACATTTTGTTAGCACCTTTAGGATCGACAAAACCTTATGGTTACATCATATACAACTCTTCTTTAAGAAATCCATTAAGGAATGTAGTTTTGACATCCATTTGCCAGATTTCATAAAATGTGGCAATTTGCTAACATGATTTGGACAGACTTTTAAGCATCGATACGAGTGAGAAAAAACTCATCGTAGTCAACATCTTGAACTTTGTAAAAAACCTTTTTCGACAAGTCTAGCTTTGTAGATAGTAACACTACTATCAACGTCCATCTTCCTCTTGAAGATCCATTTATTTTCTATGGTTTGCCGATCATCGCGCAAGTCAACCAAAGTCCACACTTTGTTCTCATACATGGATCCCATCTCAGATTTCATGGCCTCAAGCCATTTTTCGGAATCTAGGCTCATCATTGCTTCCTCATAGTTTGTAGGTTCGTCATGGTCAAGTAACATGACCTCCAAAACAGGATTACCGTACCACTCTAGTGTGGATCTTACTCTGGTTGTCCTACGAGGTTTGGTAGTAACTTGATCTGAAGTTACATGATCATCATCATTAGCTTCCTCACTAATTGGTGTTGGAGTCACATGAACTGATTTCTGTGATGAACTACTTTCCAATAAGGGAGCAGGTACAGTTACCTCATCAAGTTCTACTTTCCTCCCACTCACTTCTTTCGAGAGAAACTCCTTCTCTAGAAGGATCCATTCTTGGCAATGAATGTCTTGCCTTCGGATCTGTGATAGAAGGTGTACCCAATAGTTTCCTTTGGGTATCCTTTGAAGACACATTTATCCGATTTGGGTTTGAGCTTATCGGGTTGAAACTTTTTCACATAAGCATCGCAGCCCCCAAACTTCAAGAAACGACAACTTTGGTTTCTTGCCAAACCACAGTTCATAAGGCGTCGTCTCAACGGATTTTGATGGTGCCCTACTTAAAGTGAATGCAGCTGTCTCTAATGCATAACCCCAAAACGATAGTGGTGAATCGGTAAGATACATCATAGATTGCACCATATCCAATAAAGTGCGGTTACGATGTTCGGACACATCATTATGCTGTGGTGTTCCAGGTGGCGTGAGCTGTGAAACTATTCCAGATTGTTTTTAAATGAAGGCCAAACTCGTAACTCAAATATTCTCCTCTACGATCAGATTGTAGAATCTTTATTTTCTTGTTACGATGATTCTGCACTTCACTCTGAAATTCTTTGAACTTTTCAAATGTTTCAGACTTGTGCTTCATTAAGTAGATATACTCATATCTGCTCAAATCATTTGTGAAGGTCAGAAAATAACGATACCCGCCACGAGCATAAACACTCACTGGACCACATACATCAGTATGTATTATTCCCAACGAGTCAGTAGCTCGCTCCATTGTTCCGGAGAACGGAGTCTTAGTCATCTTGCCCATAAGGCATGGATCGCAGGCATCAAGTGATTCATAATCAAGTGATTCCAAAATCCCATCAGCGTGGAGTTTCTTCATGCGCTTTACACCAATATGACCTAAACGGCAGTGCCACAAATAAGTTGCACTATCATTATTAACTTTGCATCTTTTGGCTTCAATATTATGAATATGTGTATCACTACGATCGAGATTCAATAAACCATTTATATTGAGTGTATGACCATAGAAGGTTTTATTCATGTAAAGAGAATAACAATTATTCTTTGACTTAAATGAATAACCGTAAAACATGATCAAATCATATTCATGCTTAACACAAACACCAAATAACATTTATTTAGGTTCAACAATAATCCCGAAAGTATAGGGAGTGTGCGATGATGATCATATCAATCTTGGAACCTTTTCCAACACACATCGTCACTTCACCCTTAACTAGTCTCTATTTATTTTGCAACTCCCGTTTTGAGTTACTACTCTTAGCAACTGAACCAGTATCAACTGCTGAGGGGTTGCTATAAACACTAGTAAAGTACACATCAATAACATGTATATCAAATATACTTTTGTTCACTTTTCCATCTTTCTTATCCGCCTAATACTTGGGGCAGTTCCGCATCCAGTGACCAGTTCCTTTGCAGTAGAAGCACTCAGTTTCAGGCTTAGGTCCAGAGTTGGGCTTCTTCACTTGAGAAGCAACTTGCTTGCCGTTCTTATTGAAGTTCCCCTTCTATCCCTTTGCCCTTTTCTTGAAACTAGTGGTCTTGTCAACCATCAACACTTGATGCTCTTTCTTGATTTCTACCTTCGCTGATTTCAGCATCACGAAGAGCTCAGGAATCGTTTTCGTCATCCCTTGCATACTATAGTTCATCACGAAGTTCCAGTAGCTTGGTGATGGTGACTAGAGAACTCTGTCAATCACTATCTTATCTGGAAGATTAACTCCCACTTGATTCAAGCGATCGTAGTACCCAGACAATCTGAGCACATGCTCACTGCTTGAGCTATTCTCCTCCATCTTTTAGCTATAGAACTTGTTAGAGACTTCATATCTCTCAACTCAGGTATTTGCTTGAAAAATTAACTTCAATTACTGGAACATCTCATATGGTCCATGACGTTCAAAACGTATTTGAAGTCCCGATTCTAAGCCGTTAAGCATGGTGCACTAAACTATCAAGTAGTCATCATATTGAGCTAGCCAAACATTCATAACGTCTGCATCTGCTCTTGCAATAGGTCTGTCACCTAACGGTGCATCAAGGACATAATTCTTCTGTGCAGCAATGAGGATAAACCTTAGATCACGGACCCAGTCCGCATCATTGCTACTATCATTTTTCAACTTAGTTTTCTCTAGGAACACATATAAAACATAGGGAAGCAACAACGCGAGCTATTGATCTACAACATAATTTGCAAAATACTATCAGGACTAAGTTCATGATAAATTAAAGTTCAATTAATCATATTACTTAAGAACTCCCACTTAGATAGACATCCCTCTAATCATCTAAGTGATCACGTGAAATGGAGTAGTTTTCAATGGTGAACATCACTATGTTGATCATATCTACTATATGATTCATGCTCAACCTTTCGGTCTCAGTGTTCCGAGGCCATATCTGCATATGCTAGGCTCGTCAAGTTTAACCTGAGTATTCTGCATGTGCAAAACTGGCTTGCACCCATTGTAAATGGACGTAGAGCTTATCACACCCGATCATCACGTGGTGTCTGGGAACAATGGACTTTGGCAACGGTGCATACTCAGGGAGAACACCTTTATCTTGAAATTTAGTGAGAGATCATCTTATAATGCTACCGTCAATCAAAGCAAAATAAGATGCATAAAAGATAAACATCACATACAATCGATATAAGTGATATGATATGGCTATCATCATCTTGTGCTTGTGATCTCCATCTCCGAAGCACCGTCATGATCACCATCGTCACCGGCGCGACACCTTGATCTCCATCGTAGCATTGTTGTCGTCTCGCCAACTATTGCTTCTACGACTATTGCTACCGCTTAGTGATAAAGTAAAGCAATTACAGGGCGGTTGCATTGCATACAATAAAGTGACAACCATATGGCTCCTGCCAGTTGCCGATAACCCGGTTAGAAAACATGATCATCTCATACAATAAAATACAGCATCATGCCTTAACCATATCACATCACAACATGCCCTGCAAAAACAAGTTAGACGTCCTCTACTTTGTTGTTGCAAGTTTTACGTGGCTGCTACGGGATGAGCAAGAACCGTTCTTACCTACGCATCAAAACCACAATGATAGTTCATCAAGTTAGTGTTGTTTTGACCTTATCAAGGACCGGGCATAGCCACACTCGGTTTAACTAAAGTTGGAGAAACTAACACCCGCCAGCCACCTATGTGCAAAGCACGTCAGTAGAACCAGTCTCGCGTAAGCGTACGCATAATGTCGGTCCGGGCCGCTTCATCCAACAATACCGCTGAACCAAAGTGTGACATGCTGGTAAGCAGTATGACTTGTATCGCCCACAACTCACTTGTGTTCTACCCGTGCATATAACATCAACGCATAAACCCTGGCTCTGATACCACTGTTGGGGAATGTAGTAATTTCAAAAAAAATCCTACGCACACGCAAGATCATGGTGATGCATAGCAACGAGAGGGGAGAGTGTGTCCACGTACCCTTCATAGACCGAAAGCGGAAGCGTTAGCACAACACAGTTGATGTAGTCATACGTCTTCATGATCCGACCGATCATGTACTGAACGGACGGCACCTACGAGTTCAGCACACGTTCAACTCGATGATGTCCCTCGAACTCCGATCTAGCCGAGCTTTGAGGGAGAGTTCCGTCAGCACAACGGTGTGGTGACGATGATGATGTTCTACTAACGCATGGCTTCACCTAAGCACCGCTATGATATTACCGAGGAGGACTATGGTGGAGGGGGGCACCGAACACGGCTAAGAGATCCAAGGGATCAATTGTTGTGTCTAGAGGTGCCCCTCGGCCCCCGTATATAAAGGAGCAAGGGGGGAGGCGGCCGGCCTAGGAGGAGGGCGCGTGATGACCCACAAGTATAGGGGATCTATCATAGTCCTTTCGATAAGTAAGAGTGTCGAACCCAACAAGAAGCAGAAGGAAATGACAAGCGGTTTTCAGTAAAGTTTTCTCTGCAAGTACTGAAATTGTAGGTAACAGATAGTTTTGTGATAAGATAAATTGTAATGAGTAACAAACAATGAAAGTAAATAAAGTGCAGCAAGGTGGCCCAATCCTTTTTGTAGCAAAGGACAAGACTGGACAATTTCTTATAATGAGAAAAGAGCTCCCGAGGCCACATGGGAATTGTCGTGAAGCTAGTTTTCATCACGCTCATATGATTCGCGTTCGGTACTTTGATAATTTGATATCTTGGTGGACCGGTGCTTGGGTACTTCCCTTACTTGGACAAGCATCCCACTTATGATTAACCCCTATTGCAAGCATCCACAACTACAAAAGAAGTATTAAGGTAAACCTAACCACAACATTAAACATATGGATCCAAATCAGCCCCTTACAAAGCAACGCATAAACTAGGGTTTAAGCTTCTGTCACTCTAGCAACCCATCATCTACTTATTACTTCCCAATGCCTTCCTCTAGGCCCAAATAATGGTGAAGTGTCACGTAGTCGACGTTCACATAACACCACTAGAGGAGAGACAACATACATCTCATCAAAATATCGAACGAATACCAAATTCACATGACTACTAATAGCAAGACTTCACCCATGTCCTCAGGAACAAATGTAACTACTCACAAAGCATATTCATGTTCATAATCAGAGGAGTAATAATATGCATTAAGGATCTGAACATATGATCTTCCACCAAGTAAACCAATTAGCATCAACTACAAGGAGTAATCAACACTACTAGCAACCCACTGGTACCAATTTGTGGTTTTGATACAAGATTGGATACAAGAGATGAACTAGGGTTTTGAGAGGAGATGGTGCTAGTGAAGATGTTGATGGAGATTGACCCCCTCCCGATGAGAGGATCGTTGGTGATGACGATGGTGATGATTTCCCCCTCCCAAAGGGAAGTTTCCCCGGCAGAACAGCTCTGCCGGAGCCCTAGATTGGTTCCGCCAAGGTTCCGCCTCATGGCGGCGGAGTTTCGTCTCGTAAGCTTGCCTCTGATATTTTCCAGAGTAAAAGCCTTCATATAGCAGAAGATGGACATCGGAGGGCCACCAGGGGGCCCAGGAGACAGGTGGCGCGCCCAGTAGGGGTGGGCGCTCCCCCACCCTCCTGGCCAGGGTTTGGGTCCCCTCTTGTGTTTTCTTCACTCAATAATTCTTATTAATTCCAAAACTGAGGTCCGTGGAGTTTCAGGATTTTTGGAGCTGTGCAGAATAGTTTTCCAATATTTGCTCCTTTTCCAGCCAGAATTCCAGCTGCCGGCATTCCCCCTCTTCATGGTAAACCTTGTAAAATAAGAGAGAATAGCCATAAGTATTGAGATATAAGGTGTAATAACAGCCCATAATGCAAAATGGACGTATCAACTCCCCCAAACTTAGACCTCGCTTGTCCTCAAGCGGAAGCCGAAATCGAAAAATATTTCCACATGTTTAGAGATAGAGGTGTCGATAAAAATAAAATACGGACATGAGGGCATCATGATCATTCTTATAACAACAACATAAATAGATTTTATCATATGATTTCTTATGCTCAAGTAAAAAACAATTCACAATGTCAAGTATGGTTCAAAAACTACATCGGGAACTAACAAACTATAATCTCAGTCACTAAAGCAATTGCAATTTATCATAAAATCAGAAAGAGTCAAGAATAGAGCTTTTCAGCAAGTCCACATACTCAACTATCATGTAGTCTTCTACAATTGCTAACACTCACGCTATACTTGTGGTTATGGAGTTTCAACCGGACACTGAGAAAGATATGGGCTGATTGTGTTGCCTCCCGACATACTCACCTTTAGGTGGTGTCAACAATAATAGTTCATGCTAACTTACATCCAATTGGATATATATATCAAGATCTTTCAAACACGAGGAGCTTGCCAAAGGATAAAATGAAAAAGGGAAAGGTGAAGATCACCTTGACTCAAGCATAAAGTAAAAAACATAAAGTAAAAGATAGGCCCTTCGCAGAGGGAAGCAGAGGTTGTCATGTGCTTTTAGGGTTGGATGCACAAAATCTTAATGCAAAAGAACGTCACTTTATATTGCCACTTGTATATGGACCTTTATTATGCAGTCCGTCGCTTTTATTGCTTCCATAACAAGATCGTATAAAGCTTATTTTCTTTGCACTAATAAGTCATACATATTTAGAGAGCAATTTTTATTGCCTGCAACATGACAACTTACTTGAAGGATCTTACTCAATCCATAGGTAGGTATGGTGGACTCTCATGGCAAAACTGGGTTTAAGGATATTTGGAAGCACAAGTAGTATCTCTACTTGGTGCAAGGAATTTGGCTAGCATGAGGGGGAAAGGCAAGCTCAACATGTTGGGAAGATCAATGACAATATACTTTAACTGAGATGTGAGAAAACATAAACCATTACGTTGTCTTCCTTGTCCAACATCAACTCTTTTAGCATGTCATACTTAATGAGTGCTCACAATCATAAAAGATGTCCAAGATAATATATTTGTATGTGAAACCTCTCTTTCCTTATTACTTCCTATTAATTGCAACGATGACCAAAACTACGTTTGTCAACTCTCAACAACTTTTATGCCTCATACTTTCTATGTGTGAAGTCATTACTATCCATAAGATCAATATGAACTCTTTTATTCTTTTATTCTTTCTACTTCCTCAAGATCATAGCAAAATAGCAAAGCCCTTGACTCAACACTAATCTTTATTATAGATAGCTCACAGACTCGATTACATAAAGAGATCACAAAGCAAAACTCAAAACTACTTGATACTAAAACTTCAATCTACTAGATCAAGATACTACTAAAAGGATCGAACTAAATAAAACGGTAAAGATAGGAGTGTGATGGTGATACGATACCGGGGCACCTCCCCCAAGCTTGGCAGTTGCCAAGGGGAGTGCCCATACCCATGTGATTATGTCCTCGGAGGTGGTGAAGTAGGAGTTGTTGATGATGTAGGCTTGTCGTCCATCTTCCAAGGCATAGGCTCACCATCATAGAAGGATGATCGAGTCTCCGGGATCCTCAAATCTGCAGCCAAACTCATCCTCTTGAATCTATATTCATACTCACAGTTTTGGTTTTGCAGGTCATAGATCTGGGCTTGGAGGTGCTCGATTTTCTCTTGAAGCTTGAAGATGGTCTCCCCAATGACCTTGGCATCTAGCTTGTGGTTGTTGGTGAACTCCGTGATCATCATCTGGTTGGCGTTGAGTCCACGCTCCACCATCCCTTGGCACTTGAAAACTTGTTGCTCCATGGCTTCGAGCTTTGTCTCCACGCTTCCGGTACGCCTTAGTCCCTCCACATCGCGGATGTGCGGCACCCCCTCACGCATCTCAATGGTTTGAGGGTGTTGCAGCACCTCCGCGAGATAGGGGTTGATAACCCTCTCGAAAAACTTGTCCTTGGGAGCGCTTGGAGACGTCATGATGCTCTAGATCTGTAACAGAAACGGCTCGAAACGAAAACAGAGGATATTTGCATGATACGGTGGTCAAAGCCTTTGGGAGATTATATAATGAATTTTTACCGACCAAACTACGTAACGTGCAAGAAAACGGAGTCCGGGAGGCACACGAGGTGGCCACGAGACAGGGGGCGCGCCCAGGAAGGGTGGGCGCACCCTCCACCCTCGTGGAGGCCTCGTGTCCTTCCCGGATTACTTCTTTCTTCCTAAAATTCTTAAATATTCCAAAACGGATAAAAATTGCCATTAGAATTGTTTTGGAGTTGGTTTACTTACCGTACCACATACCTATTCCTTTTTGGAGTCTGAAACATTCTGGAAGGTGTCCCTTATGTATTCCTCTGGGGTTACGGTTTCCATAATATTAGTTTCAACATTGATAGGATTACCTGAGATATAATGTTTGATTCTTTGACCGTTCACCACCCTCGGACTTGTGCCTTCGAAGTTGTTGATTTTTATGGCACCAGAACGATAGACCTCCTCGATAACGTAAGGACCTTCCCATCTAGAGAGAAGTTTTCCTGCAAAAAATCTTAAACGAGAGTTGAATAATAACACATAATCACCTACGTTAAACTCACGCTTTTGTATCCTTTTGTCGTGCCAGCGTTTAACTTTTTCTTTGATTAGCTTGGCATTCTCATAGGCTTGGGTTCTCCATTCATCAAGTGAGCTAATGTCAAACACCCTCTTCTCACCGGCAAGTTTGAAGTCGTAATTGAGCTCTTTAATAGCCCAATATGCTTTATGTTCAAGTTCAAGAGGTAAGTGAAAAGCTTTTCCATAAACCATCTTATATGGAGACATACCCATAGGATTTTTATATGCAGTTCTATAGGGCCATAATGCATCATCAAGTTTCTTGGACCAATTCTTTCTAGATCTATTGACAGTCTTTTGCAAAATTAATTCGAGCTCTCTATTGCTCAACTCTACTTGACCACTAGACTGCGGGTGATAAGGAGATGCGATTCTATGATTACCATCATACTTAGCAAGCATCTTACGGAAAGCACCATGAATAAAATGTGAACCACCATCAGTCATAAGATATCTAGGGACTCCAAACCTCGGAAAAATAACTTCTTTAAGCATTTTAATAGAAGTGTTATGATCAGCACTACTAGTTGGAATAGCTTCTACCCACTTAGTAACGTAATCAACAGCAACTAAAATGTGTGTGTAACCATTAGAGGCAGGAAAAGGTCCCATATAATCAAAGCCCCAAACATCAAATGGTTCAATAACAAGAGAATAATTCATAGGCATTTCTTGACGTCTACTAATATTACCAATTCTTTGACATTCATCACAAGATAAGACAAACTTACGAGCATCTTTGAAGAGAGTAGGCCAATAAAAACCAGATTGCAATACCTTATGTGCAGTTCTATCTCCAGCGTGGTGTCCTCCATATGATTCAGAGTGACACTTGCGTAGGATCTGTTCCTGTTCATGCTCAGGTACACAACGTCTAATAACACCATCTACTCCTTCTTTATAAAGGTGTGGGTCATCCCAGAAGTAATGTCTTAAATCATAAAAGACCTTTTTCTTTTGCTGGTATGTGAAACTAGGTGGTATAAATTTAGCAACAATGTAATTAGCATAATCAGCATACCAAGGAGCAGTACGAGAAGCATTAATGACCGCTAATTGTTCATCAGGAAAGCTATCATCAATAGGCAGTGGGTCATCAAGAACATTCTCTAACCTAGACAAGTTGTCTGCAATGGGGTTCTCAGCTCCCTTATCAATAATATGCAAATCAAATTCTTGGAGCAAGAGAACCCATCTGATGAGTCTAGGTTTAGCATCTTTCTTTTCCATAAGATATTTAATAGCAGCATGATCAGTGTGAATAGTAACTTTGGAATCAACAATATAAGGTCTAAACTTATCACATGCAAACACAACTGCTAAGAACTCTTTTTCAGTAGTAGCATAATTTCTCTGGGCAGTATCAAGAGTCTTACTAGCATACTGGATAACATTCAATTTCTTATCAACTCTTTGCCCTAGAACAACACCTACAGCATAATCACTAGCATCACACATAATTTCAAAAGGTAAATTCCAATCAGGTGGCTGAACAATAGGTGCAGTGATCAAAGCTTTCTTAAGTATTTCAAATGCTTCTACACAATCATCATCAAAGACAAAAGGAATATCTTTTTGCAATAAATTAGTCAGAGGCCTAGAGATTTTAGAAAAGTCCTTAATGAACCTCCTATAAAAACCGACATGACCAAGGAAACTTCTTATACCTTTTATGTCCTTGGGACATGGCATCTTTTCAATAGCATCAACTTTAGCTTTATCAACTTCAATACCTCTCTCGGAAATCTTATGCCCCAAGACAATGCCTTCATTAACCATAAAGTGGCACTTTTCCCAATTCAAGACAAGACTAGTGTCTTCGCATCTCTGCAAAACTCGATCAAGGTTGCTCAAGCAATCATCAAAAGAGGATCCATAGACGGAGAAATCATCCATGAATACCTCACAAATCTTTTCACAAAAGTCAGAGAATATAGCCATCATACATCTTTGAAAGGTAGCAGGTGCATTACATAAACCAAAAGGCATACGTCTATAAGCAAAAGTACCGAAAGGGCAAGTAAAAGTAGTTTTTGATTGATCCTTCGCTGACACAGGTATTTGAGAGAAACTAGTATAACCATCTAGAAAGCAGAAATGTGTGTGTTTGGACAGTCTTTCTAGCATTTGATTAATGAAAGGTAAAGGGTAATGATCTTTCTTAGTAGCTTTATTTAATTTACGGAAATTAATTACCATCCTATAACATGTAATAATTCTTTGCGGGATCAATTCATCTTTATCATTAGGAACAACGGTAATACCTCCCTTTTTAGGAACACAATGGACAGGGCTTACCCAATCACTATCAGCAACGGGATAAATTATACCTGCCTCAAGGAGCTTTAGTATCTCCTTTCTTACCACTTCTTTCATCTTAGGATTCAATCGTCGTTGAGGATCTCTAACTGGTTTGGCATCGTCCTCCAAATTAATTTTGTGTTGGCATAACGTGGGACTAATGCCCATGAGATCATCCAGAGTATATCCAATAGCAGCATGGTGCTTCTTCAGAGTTTTCAATAATCTTTCTTCTTCTTGCTCTGAAAGGTTAGCACTAATAATAACAGGATATATTTTCTTTTCATCAAGATAAGCATACTTAAGATTATCAGGTAATGGTTTGAGTTCAAACACGGGATCACCCTTGGGTGGAGGGGGATCCCCTAGAATTTCAACGGGTAGGTTGTGTTTCAGAATAGGTTCCTGTTGAAGGAACACTTCATCTATTTCCCTTCTTTCATTCATAAACATATCATTTTCATGGTCTAGCAAATATTGTTCTAACGGATCAGTAGGAGGCACGGCAATAGAAGCAAGACCAATAATCTCATCCTTACTAGGTGATTCTCTATCACGAGGTTGTCTATGAAACTTAGCAAAATTAAATTCATGAGACACATCCTCTATGCCAATTGTAATAGTATCCTTTCACAATCAATCCTAGCATTAACAGTATTCAAGAAGGGTCTACCGAAAATAATGGGGCAAAAGTCATCTTGTGGGGAACCAAGAACAAGAAAATCAGCAGGATATTTAACCTTCCCACACAAGACTTCAGCATCTCTAACTATCCCAACTGGCATAATGGTATCCCTATTGGCAAGCTTAATAGTAACATCAATATCTTCTAATTCAACAGGTGCAATATCATGCATAATTTCTTTATATAAGTCATAGGGTATTGCACTAGCACTAGCACCCATATCACATAAACCATGATAACAATGATCTCCTATTTAACAGAAATAACAGGCATGCCTACTACAGGTCTATGTATCTTAGCATCCGGTTTAGCAATATTAGCAGTCTCACCACAGGAATAAATAACATGCCCATCTAAATCATCATCCAAGAGATCTTTAACCATAACAATACTAGGTTCAACTTTAATTTGCTCAGGATGTGTATAAGTTCTAGTATTACTCTTACGAACAACAGTCGAAGTTTTAGCATGATCCTTTATCCTAACAGGAAAAGGAGGTTTCTCAACATAAGTAGTAGGAACAATAGGATCACTATAGGTGACAGTCTTTTCTTCAACTGTAATAGGTGCAACTACTTTTACTTCAACGGGAGGATTATATTTAAACCACTTCTCCTTAGGGAGATCAACATGAGTAGCAAAAGATTCACAGAAAGAAGCTACTATCTGATAGTCAAGTCCATACTTAGCGCTAAATCCATGAAAAGCATCGGTATCCATAAAAGATTTAACACAATCAAACTTAGGTGTCATACCTGACTCCTTACCATCGTCGGAACCCCAATCTTTAGAGTTGCGTTTAATTCTTTCCAATAAATCCCATTTGAATTCAATAGTCTTCAGCATATAAGAACCAACACAGGAAGTATCAAGCATGTTGCAATCATTGGGAGAAAGACGAGCATAATTTTTTTGAATAATCATTTCTCTGGAGAGCTTTGATTGGGGCATGAATATAACATTGATTTAAGCCTCCCCCAAGCTTGAGCGATGCTTTCTCCTTCGCGAGGCCAGAAATTATATATGTAATTACGATCACGATGAACAAGATGCATAGGATAGAACTTCTGGTGAGATTCCAACTTCAATCATTTATAATTCCAAGATCCCGTATCATCACATAGCCTATACCATGTCAATACATCCCCCTTCAAAGATAAATGGAAGACCTTCCTTTTGACAACATCATCGGGAATACCTGCAAGCTTAAATAATCCACAAACTTCATCCACAAAGATAAGGTGTAAATTGGGATGCAATGTTCCATCTCCTGCAAATGGATTAGCTAGCAGTTTCTCTATCATACCCGAAGGAATCTCAAAGTAAATATTTTCAGTAGGTTGAGGAGCAACTCTTTGCCCTTCTGGTCGGGGTGAAGATACCCCAAACAAGCCCCTCAAAGGATTAGTTTTCATAGTAACAAGTGACAGAAAATTTCAGCACACTATATAAATATTTCCTAACCAAGTTCCACTCACCAAAGGCGCTACACTCCCCGGCAACGGAGCTAGAAAAGAGTCTTTGTGACCCACAAGTATAGGGGATCTATCATAGTCCTTTCGATAAGTAAGAGTGTCGAACCCAACGAGGAGCAGAAGGAAATGACAAGCGGTTTTCAGTAAGGTTTTCTCAGCAAGTACTGAAATTGTAGGTAACAGATAGTTTTGTGATAAGATAAATTATAACGAGTAACAAACAATGAAAGTAAATAAAGTGCAGCAAGGTGGCCCAATCCTTTTTGTAGCAAAGGACAAGCCTGGACAATTTCTTATAATGAGAAAAGAGCTCCCGAGGACACGGTACTTTGATAATTTGATATGTGGGTGGACCGGTGCTTTGGTACTACCCTTACTTGGACAAGCATCCCACTTATGATTAACCCCTATTGCAAGCATCCGCAACTAAAAAAGAAGTATTAAGGTAAACCTAACCACAACATTAAACATATGGATCCAAATTAGCCCCTTACAAAGCAACGCATAAACTAGGGTTTAAGCTTCTGTCACTCTAGCAACCCATCATCTACTTATTACTTCCCAATGCCTTCCTCTAGGCCCAAATAATGGTGAAGTGTCATGTAGCCGATGTTCACATAACACCACTAGAGGACAGACAACATAAATCTCATCAAAATATCGAACGAATACCAAATTCACATGACTACTAATAGCAAGACTTCACCCATGTCCTCAGGAACAAACATAACTACTCACAAAGCGTATTCATGTTCATAATCAGAGGAGTAATAATATGCATTAAGGATCTGAACATATGATCTTCCACCAAGTAAACCAATTAGCATCAACTACAAGGAGTAATCAACACTACTAGCAACCCACTGGTACCAATTTGTGGTTTTGATACAAGATCGGATACAAGAGATGAACTAGGGTTTTGAGAGGAGATGGTGCTGGTGAAGATGTTGACGGAGATTGACCCCCTCCCGATGAGAGGATCGTTGGTGATGACGGTGGTGATGATTTCCCCCTCCCGGTGGGAAGTTTCCCCGGCAGAACAGCTCTGGCAGAGCCCTAGATTGGTTTCGCCAAGGTTCCGCCTCATGGCGGTGGAGTTTCATCTCGTAAGCTTGCCTCTAATTTTTTCTAGGGTAAAAGCCTTCATATAGCAGAAGATGGACATTGGAGGGCCACTAGGAGGCCCAAGAGACAGGGGGCGCGCCCAGTAGGGGTGGGCGCGCCCCCCACCCTCCTGGCCAGGGTGTGAGCCCCCTCTTGTGTTTTCTTCGCTCAATAATTCTTATTAATTCCAAAACTGACTTCCGTGGAGTTCCAGGATTTTTAGAGCCGTGCAGAATAGGTTTCCAATATTTGCTCCTTTTCCAGCCAGAATTCCAGCTGTCGGCATTCCCCCCTCTTCAAGCGATTGTAGTACTTAGACAATCTGACCACATGCTCAACGATTGAGCTTTTCTCCCTTAGTTTGCAGGCTTAAGAAACTTGTCAGAGGTCTCATACCTCTTGACGTGGGCACTAGCCTGAAATCCCAATTTCAGTCCTTGGAACATCTCATATGTTCTGCGACATTTCAAAAACGTCTTTGGCACCTCAATTCTAAATTGTTAGCATTACGCACTGAACTATCACGTAGTCATCAAAACGTGTATGTCAGATGTTCGCAACATCCACAGACGACGCTCGAGGTTCAGCACACCGAGCGGTGCATTAAGGACATAAGCCTTCTGCACAGCAATGACGATAATGCTCAATTTACGAACCCAGACCGCATAATTGCTACTATCAACTTTCAATTAAATTTTCTCTAGGAACATATCTTAAACAGTAGAACTAAAGCATAAGCTACGACATAATTTGCAAAGACCTTTTGACTATGTTCATGATAACTAAGTTCATCTAATTATTTAATGAACTCCCACTTAGATAGACATCCCTCTAGTCATCTAAGTGATACATGATCTGAGTCAACTAGGCTGTGTCCGATCATCATGTGAGATGGACTAGTCATCATCGGTGAACATCTTCATGTTGATCGTATCTACTATACGACTCATGTTCGACCTTTCGGTCTCTTGTGTTCCGAGGCCATGTCTGTACATGCTAGGCTCGTCAAGTTAAGCTAAGTGTTTCGCGTGGGTAAATCTGGCTTACACCCATTGTATGCGAACATTAGAATCTATCACACCCGATCGTCACGTGGTGCTTCGAAACAACGAACTTTCGCACGGTGCACAGTTAGGGGGGACACTTTCTTGAAATTTTAGTGATGGATCATCTTATTTATGCTACCGTTGTTCTAAGAAAATAAGATGTAAACATGACAAACATCACATGCAACAATCATAAAGTGACATGATATGGCCAATATCATCTTGCGCCTTTGATCTTCATCTTTGAGGTGCGGCATGATCACCTTCGTCACTGGCATGACGCCATGATCTCCATCATCGTGTCTTCATGAAGTTGTCTCGCCAACTATTACTTCTACTACTATGACTAACGGTTAGCAATAAAGTAAAGTAATTACATGGCGTTTTCAATCACATGCAGGTCATACAATAAATTAAGACAACTCCTATGGCTCCTGCCGGTTGTCATACTCATCGACATGCAAGTCGTGATTCCTATTACAAGAACATGATCAATCTCATACATCACATATATCATTCATCACATCCTTTTGGCCGTATCACATGACACGGAATATGCTGCAAGAACAAGTTAGACATCCTCTAATTGTTGTTGCAAGTTTTTTTACGTGGCTGCTATAGGTTTCTAGCAAGAACGTTTCTTACCTACACCAAAACCACAACGTGATATGCCAATTTCTATTTACCCTTCATAAGGACCCTTTTCATTGAATCCGATCCGACTAAAGTGGGAGAGACAGACACCCACTAGCCACCTTATGCAACTAGTGCATGTCACTCGGTGGAACCTGTCTCATGTAAGCGTACGTGTAAGGTCGGTCCGGGCCGCTTCATCCCACGATGCCGCCGAATCAAGATAAGACTAGTAACGGCAAGTAAATTGACAAAATCGATGCCCACAACAACTTGTGTTCTACTCGTGCATAGAAACTACACATAGAACTAGATCATGATGCCACTGTTGGGGATCGTAGCAGAAATTAAAAAAAATTCTACGCATCACCAAGATCAATCTATGGAGAGACTAGCAACAAGAGAGAAGGGAGTGCATCTTCATACCATTGAAGATCGCGATGCGGCAGCGTAACAAGAACGCGGATGAAGGAGTCGTACTCGCAGTGATTTAGATCGCGGTTGATTCCGATCTAAGCGCTGAACAATGACGCCTCCGCGTTCAACACACGTGCAGCCTGGTGACATCTCCCGCACCTTGATCCAACAAGGAGGAGGGAGAGGTTGGGGAAGACAACTCCAGCAGCAGCACGACGGCATGGTGGTGGTGGAGCAGCATGGTTTCCAGCAGGGCTTCTCCAAGCACTACGAAGGACGAGGATGTGGAGAGGTAGGGCTGTGCCGAGAGAGAGAGAGAGACTCATGTCCTTGGCAGCCCTAAAACCCCCACTATATATAGGAGGAGGGGAGGAGGGTGCGCCCCCTCTAGGGTTCCCACCCCTAGGGAGCGGCTGTTGGGGAACATAGTAATTTCAAAAAAATTCCTACGCACACGCAAGATCATGGTGATGCATAGCAACAAGAGGGGAGAGTGTGTCCACGTACCCTTCGTAGACCGAAAGCAGAAGCATTAGCACAATGCGGTTGATGTAGTAGTACGTCTTCACGATCCGACCGATCAAGTACCGAATGCACGGCACCTCCGAGTTCAGCACACGTTCAACTCGATGACGTCCCTCGAACTTCGATCCAACCGAGCTTGGAGGGAGAGTTCCGTCAGCACAACGGTGTGGTGACAATGATGATGTTCTACCGATGCAGGGCTTCACCTAAGCACCGCTATGATATTATCAAGGAGGACTATGGTGGAGTGGGCACCGCACATGGCTAGGAGATCCAAGGGATCAACTGTTGTGTCTAGAGGTGCCCCCCTGCCCCCGTATATAAAGGAGCAAGGGGAGAGGCGACCGGCCTAGGAGGAGGGCGCGCCAAGGGGGGAGTCCTACTCCCACCGGGAGTAGGACTCCTCCTTCCCTTGTTGGAGTAGGAGAGAAGGAAAGAGGGGGAGAGGAAGAAGGAAAAGGGGGCTGCACCCCTTGTTCAATTCGGACCAGAAGGGGGGGGGGCGCCTCCCTCCTTTTGGCCTCTCTCCTCTATTCCCGTATGGCCCAATGAGGCCCATATACTCCCCGGCGAATTCCCATAACTCTCCGGTACTCAGATAAATACCTGAATCACTCGGAACCTTTCCGATGTTCGAATATATCGATCTTTACATCTCGACCATTTCGAGACTCCTCATCATGTCCCCGATCTCATCCGGAACTCTGAACTACCTTCGGTACATCAAAACACATAACTCATAATATAACTGTCATCGAACTTTAAGCGTGCGGACCCTGCGGGTTCGCGAACTATGTAGACATGACCGAGACACGTCTCTGGTCAATAACCAATAGCAGAACCTGGATGCTCATATTGGCTCCCACATATTCTACGAAGATCTTTTATCGGTCAAACCGCATAACAACATACGTTGTTCCCTTTGTCATCGGTATGTTACTTGCCCGAGATTCGATCGTCGGTATCTCAATACCTAGTTCAATCTCGTTACCGGCAAGTATCTTTACTCGTTCCGTAATACATGACCCCGCAACTAACTCATTAGTTGTAATGCTTGCAAGGCTTAAGTGATGTGCATTACCGAGTGGGCCCAAAGATACCTCTCTGACAATCGGAGTGACAAATCCTAATCTCGAAATACGCCAACCCAACAAGTACCTTCGGAGCCACCTGTAGAGCACCTTTATAATCACCTAGTTACGTTGTGACGTTTGGTATCACACAAAGTGTTCCTCCGGTAAACGGGAGTTGCATAATCTCATAGTGATAGGAACATGTATAAGTCATGAAGAAAGCAATAGCAACATACTAAACGATCAAGTGCTAAGCTAATGGAATGGGTCAAGTCAATCACATCATTCTCCTAATGATGTGATCCCGTTAATCAAATGACAACTCATGTCTATGGTTAGGAAACTTAACCATCTTTGATTAATGAGCTAGTCAAGTAGAGGCATACTAGTGGCACTATGTTTGTATATGTATTCACACATGTATTATGTTTCCGGTTAATACAATTCTAGCATGAATAATAAACATTTATCATGAAATAAGGAAATAAATAATAACTTTATTATTGCCTCTAGGGCATATTTCCCTCAGCGGCAGCCCTAGATGGGATGGAGGGGCGGTCAAGAGGGGGAGAGATGGGGGC
Organism: Triticum aestivum; assembly: GCF_018294505.1. Classification (NCBI taxonomy): domain Eukaryota; kingdom Viridiplantae; phylum Streptophyta; class Magnoliopsida; order Poales; family Poaceae; genus Triticum; species Triticum aestivum. The sequence continues at coordinate 462,024,042 of NC_057807.1, read as the reverse complement.
GCGCCCTAGGGTGGGCCTTAGGCCCATCTGCGCCTAGGGTTTCCCCTTCTCCTCTTTGTTGCGCCTTGTGTGACGCCCGGATAATCAGACTACAGTAATTCCCTATTAATGAAGCCACGTCACCTCGATTACTGTTGCTAATCTTGCGTTGTTCAAAAACGATTCAAATTCAAATTCAAAATCAAGCAAACGACAAAAGTTTTGAAACGCTAAAACAAAAATGTCCTAAATGTGTCGGATAAATCATAGGTAATTGTGGTGGCGAAACCAAACTATGAAGAAATGTTTAAAGGCTCTAAAATAATTATGACAGTAGCAAAACAATTGATTACATGACTTTTACAATTAATACAATACTAAACAGTTTTAGTTTGTCACCAAACTTTTTGTGGCATCGGGGTATTTTGAAACACTATTTTGGGTACTACTTATATATTTTATAAAACAAATATAAATAGAAAATAAAATAGAAAACTAATAAAAGAAAATAAATAAAAACAAAAACTTAAACAAAAGAGAAAAAGGAAGAAATCCCCCCTCCCCCTGGGCCGAATGGCCCAGCTAGCTAGCAGGCCACCAGCCCAAAAGGCCCAACCGGCCATCCCGTTCCCCTTATCCACCCACTCCCTCCCGAAACCCTAACCACCCTGCACTCCCCCCCACTTCCTCGTCTCTCCCTCTTCCCCTCGATCCAGATCGGATCGGGGCTGACCCCGTGGCCATCGCCCGAAGCCGCCTCGCCGGCCCCTCCCTCATCCTCGCGCCCCGTCCCCTCTCCCGCAGCGGCGCCCCTCGCCGCGCCTGCCGCGTCGCCCCCGACGCCCTATGCCCGCCCTCCGTCGTCTGCTGCTGCCCGGAACGCCGCCCGTCGTCGGAGCCACCTCGCCGGACCTCCCTCGCCGGACTCCTTTGACGCCGTCCTCTCCGTCGTCGCCTCGTCCCCGTCCTCCACCTCAACGGCTCCAGCGAGCCTCACCGCCCCAGATCCCCTGCAACGGGGGTGAGCAATGACCCCCCTCTTCTTTCCCCTCTCGTCCAGTCGCCACGGCCTCGCCGCGCCTCTATGTCGTCCGCGCTTTCGCGCATCCCTGCCTGATGCTGCTGCCGCCGGCAGTTCACCCATGGCCGTCCCACTCTGCCCATGCCCGAGCCCCGCCTAGCTGCACCTCGCCACTGTCACTGTCGAGCAAGGCCGCCATCGCCTCGAGCCCCTGCTCACCGTGCCCGGCCTCCCTCCTCGGCGTCCACAGCGCCGCTCCGGCATCGTCCTCGCACTTTTCGCGGCCTCCTTCCCCCACACGCAGGCGACACCCCACGCCCACGGCCCCACTCCGGCGCCGCCCTATTGCTCTCCTGCCGGCGTCCCCCTTCGATGACCGCCCAGCCTCGCCACGGCGCCCCTGGGCGTGCGCGAGATTGGGTCACGCCCGAAACCATTACCTGCGCCCATTTTCCCTCTGCACCCGGCGCCCGTAAATCCCCATTGGCCCAATGACAAGTGGGGCCGTCCCCTGAAACGTTTTAAAAAAGGAAATAAATAAATAAATAAAATAATAATTAAAATATTAATTAAATTATTTAATTAAAGGATTAATTAAATTAATCAATTTGGATTAGATTAACCTAATCATTTAGTTAAAGCTAATTAACCCTGTTTAATTACTATGAGACTATGACATGCGGGACCCTCACGTCAGTTTGACCAGTCAACACCTCTGTTGACTGCTGATGTCATGCTAACATCATGTTGATGCAGTAATGCTAATTTCGAATTAATTTAGTAATAATAATTTAGAAAATGATTTAAAACTTTAAAAATTAATATAAAATAATCCGTAACTCGGATGAAAATATTTTGTACATGAAAGTTGCTCAGAACGATGAGACGAATCAGGATACGCAGCCTGTTCATCCGCCACACATCCCTAGCATAGCAAACATGCAACTTTCCCCCTCCGGTTCATCTGTCCGAAAACGCGAAACACCGGGAATACTTTCCCTGATGTTTTCTCCCTTCGTCGGTATCACCTCGCACTGTCTTAGGGCACACCTAGCACCGCGTATTGACATGTTATGCTTTGTGATGCTTTGATTGGTCTATTATTTATTGTGTTCCCATCTGTTACTTCTTTCTGGTAGACACCGAGGCCGCTGCCGGTACCCCTGTGATCGACTACATCGACGACGAACCCTTCTTGCCAGAGCAACGAGGCAAGCCCCCCCTTTGATCACCAGATATCGCCTATTCTACCCTCTACTGCTTGCATTAGAGTAGTGTAGCATGTTACTGTTTTGATTAATCCTATTCTATTGCATAGCCTGTCATTGTTTCTACAGTTGTTGATACCTTACCTGCAATCCTAAATGCTTAGTATAGGATACTAGTTTATCATCAGTGGCCCTACATTCTTGTCAGTCTGCCTTGCTATACTACCGGGCCGTGATCACTCGGGACGTGATCACGGGTATATACTATACATATATACATACTATACATATGGTGACTAAAGTCGGGTTGGCTCATTGAGTACCCGCAAGTGATTCCGATGTGGGGGCCGGAAGGACCGGTGGCTCCATCCCCGTAGAGGTGGGCCTGGGTTTCCGATGGCCCCCGACTGTTACTTTGTGGCGGAGCGACAGGGCAGGTTGAGACCACCTAGGAGAGAGGTGGGCCTGGCCCTGGTCGGCGTCCGCGGTTACTTCATAATAACACGCTTAATGAGATCTTGGTATTTGATCTGAGTTGGGTCGTTGACCTTATACGCACTAACCGCCACGTGGGACAAGATATGGGCATACGGTGTCATGGTATCAGCCGAAGCTCTTTTTGACGTCAGCAACTGAGCGGCGCGCGCCAGATTGGAACGTAAGCCTGCTCTTGTATTAAGGGGGCTAGTTCTGCTTCCGGTCGCGTACGCAACGTGCAGGTGTGCAATGGGCGATGGGCCCAGACCCCAGCGCGCATAGGAGTTAGACCGGCGTGCTGACCTCTCTGTTGAGCCTAGGTAGGGTTGCGACGTGTTGATCTTCCGAGGCCGGGCATGACCCAGGAAAGTGTTTCCGGCCAAATGGGATCGAGCGTGTCGGGTAATGTGGTGCACCCCTGCAGGGAAGTTTATCTATTCGAATAGCCATGATCTTCGGTAACAGGACGACTTGGAGTTGTACCTTGACCTTATGACAACTAGAACCAGATACTTAATAAAACACACCCAGACAAGTTCCACAGACAACCCGGTGATTGATTTTCCACAGGGCGACGAGGGGAGGATCGCCGGGTAGGGTTATGCTATGCGATGCTACTTGGAGGACTTCAATCTACTCTCTTCTACATGCTGCAAGACGGAGGCTGCCAGAAGCGTAGTCTTCGATAGGACTAGCTATCCCCCTCTTATTCTGGCATTCTGCAGTTCAGTCCACCAATATTGCCTCTTTACACATATACCCATGGATATGTAGTGTAGATCCTTGCTTGCGAGTACTTTGGATGAGTACTCACGGTTGCTTTTCTCCCTCTTTTCCCCCTTTCCCTTCTACCTGGTTGTCGCAACCAGATGCCGGAGCCCAAGATCCAGACGCCACCGTCAATGATGACTCCTACTACACTGGAGGTGCCTACTACTACGTGCAGGCCGCTGTCGACGACCAGGAGTAGTTTAGGAGGATCCCAGGCAGGAGGCCCGCGCCTCTTTTGATCTGTATCCCAGTTTGTGCTACCATCTTATGGCACTTGTTTAACTTATGTTTGTACTCAGATATTGTTGTTTTCGCTGACTCGTCTATGATCGAGCACTTGTATTCGAGCCCTCTAGGCCCCTGGCTTGTATTGTGATGCTTGTATGACTTATTTATGTTTTAGAGTTGTGTTGTGATATCTTCCCGTGAGTCCCTGATTTTGATCGTACACATTTGCGTGTATGATTAGTGTGTGATTGAATCAGGGGTGTCACAAGTTGGTATCAGAGCCGATTGCCTGTAGGAATCCCCTTTCCAACTCCTTGGCCGAAGTCGAGTCTAGTCATTGAAAAAAATTTACTAACATGGTTGTGCGGCTTATGGGCCCATGTCCCCATTGGGTTGTATTAGGATCTTTTACTCCTCGTCTATACTCTGGGACTCTGATCTCTCTTCTATTCGGGTTAAATGAATTTTGCTAACTCTAACATTAGGATCTCGTGATCACTTCCACCCGGAGAGCCCCGTGTTACCTATGACCGCCTGCTGCACCAGAAGATTCTGAAGATACTCTACGATGTGCTCTTGAGGCTATGTGCCATCGCTTTTGCAATTCACTTCCATCGATAATTCCCTTTGGATAACTACTTACACCTGTCGTTCATATTGTCATCCCCAGTTGCTCTTGTTATTACAAGATGTCCTGAATTACTCTCCGATATTCCGAGAATCCTTTGAGCTTACCGCCTTGTAGTTCTTGCCCCATGAATACCCCTATTGAGAACTTCCCGCACTTATCGAGTAACCTCTCATCCCCAGTTGATTCTTGTATTTTAGAAAGGTCTTTGAAATACTATTCGATCTTTCGAAAATCCTCAGTAGCTTATTGCTATTGAAATTCTCGCTTGCTGCATTATGGTTAATCCCATAAGTAATTTTATTGGCATCCTTTGTCACTATCATTTGGAGTCCATTGATTCAATAAGTTGCGAATGCTCGCAATCCTCAATCATATCCTAGAATTCATCCTTCCGGCTCAGACGTCATTTTTAACATGAGCTGGATCTCGACCAGTCAAATTGTCGTCATTTGTACCCCTAAGCTTACTCAAGTTATCCATCCTTAATCCGAGCGTTGCTTCTGATCCCTTGATTTGGAAATCATAAATTCATTTGCATCTGAACTTTGAATTAGACAGTTGTTTCTATAATCCAGTGCCTTTGCATTGTTTCTTCCTTTGATTGTGTCGGTACTTACATTAACACTGGTATGCACCGCCAGATACTATGTTGGATTTTATCTGACAGCGTCCTTCATATTCAGTGATCTTCTAAGCCGTCCTCGGATACATAATGCCTTGGGTAAATTGTATCCTCTGCTTTCTCAACCAAGTGTTGCTTTCGAGCTTGTATGAATTACTCCTGAAGTTGTGGTATATGTTTCTAAGATGCCCCGATGGGTTGAACATATACCTTCCTTAATTTGTGTGAACCCAAAAGTCTTCTTGGGTCATAACCTTCTGGTATTCCGTCAGTTAAACTTTCAAACTCTAAACCTTCTTAACCGAGAGCAGTAAATGAGAAGTTGTGTATTGGAGAAGTGGGAGTCGACCTTGAACCTTGCGTTCATGCCCATGGACACGATGCTGATCTTGTCATGGATGCTTCTCTTAAACCCTCTTTGGTATAAGTTCGTCTTATATATGGGAATTGGTATTTTGCAACCATGGTTCTGACCATATTTTCTTCTTGATTCCTTTTCTCACACAAGATGAAGTACTTGTCTTCTGCAGATCATTTCACGTGTCCACCGTCTACTCTGCTCTACCGTCGAGTATTACACTCTGGTATCTTGAGAATATCAATGAACTACATAACTTCTTGTGAGTTCTTCATCAACTATTATTTCTCGATGATTCCAATTTTCTCCGGGTTTTGAGTTGTTTTTCACTCGAAACACCGATAACTGAATCGAGTCCGTTCTATGGTTCAACTACTCTTTGTAATCCTCATTACCTGCGAGTTGTACTCACTGATGTCATTCCCAACCGATTGGCTACATCATCATCGTCATGTTAAAGCTTAAACTGTGCTACCTGGTCCTTATTCCCAGAGCACAACTTTCGATGATGAGCTAAGCTTACGTCGATCTTCCTTGTCTTACCGTTTCACATCAAACAACAAGCTTGATTCCGAGTTTGTGTCGTTTTCGTGGTTTCAATAACTTTTTGCTCCATCCTTCTTTTTGCTTGATGTCGTCGATGAGCGATTATATCTTCATGAAACCTCTCGACAAATGTGTCATGATCATCATCAACATTATGAGCTCTTCCAGGATATCAATCAAATCTGTGATGAGAAATACCATCCTTGCCCCTCGATGATTTGTGTTATCATCGACAACATTCTTTCCTTCCCCCAACACAAACTTGTTCATGTTTTGTGTTGTACCTTGATTTCCTTGCTATCTGGCTTAGGTTATGTTCTACCTTGTAGCATTATTGTCTTCTGTATCAAGAATGTTGTGAGGATTGCTCCACCTCTTAAGAATTATTGGTATAGTGATACTTCTCGCCATCTACATTCATCTCTTGGTCCCCGTGTTGTTTCTAACCGGAAAACCGACAATTGAACTATGATGTGCGAATTCAAAACTTCTAGCAACCCTATTGCTTTGAAGTTATTGGTCGATATTTCATTCTTAGACTGTTGGTTATCGAATCACCATTCTAACATTGGCCATGCTACCTAAGCCCATATTTCGGGTGCACCTTTCAACCAATGTTTAATTGTGTATGTTTTCCTCGAGCATACATCATTATACCATTTGATTTGACAAATGTTATCTCCTTGTTCACATGACTGTGGAAACCCATCTTCTTGGAATTCTCAATGGATTGGCACTGAGTCCATCAGTCACCTCCTCACCCTTTCCATGATTTAATGATGAACTCCTGGTTTGAAACTCTCTTCCATAGTTCATTTCCCGATGATCTTACAATGTCATATCGTCAATTTGTGTTGCACCTTTTCTTCTCAGGCATCCTGAGTCTGAGGTCATCTGACACCAATCAAATCTGAATCTCGGTCAGATATGATGGTTTGAACATTTTTCCAAGAGTTATAACATTGGTCTTTTATGACCCGGTAAGGTGATGTCATGCCCCTCACACCTGGCCGGAGGACCTATTGTTATAGTTTCCTTATTAGCAAGGTTATCCATTCTTCCATGAGGAAATTGTAAGACTTATTCTACAAGTTGTTCCTGATGGATCCTTCTTGTATCCAAGGTCTGGCCTTTGCTTGAAGACCATGTCGATGCTATCTCGAAGCATGTCTATGGTAATCCGATTTTCAATAAGAGCATTTGGATCACAATGCTAAATTTTCTTTATCATTTATCCTAACGCCGTTGGGTAATATCATGAGATTCCTTCCCCCTTACCTAAATGGTTTTCTACTTTCTATCCTGTCATGGATATCATGCTCCGCTTGTCCTTGGGAAGGATATACCCCCGAAATATGTGTGTATACACATTTTCCCTTCCATTGTTTTGTTTAAACCTGATAATCACTTTTCCTTTCCATTGGTTTGTTTAAACCTTCTTGTGATCTATATTATATAAGCAGTGATATTTCCCTGCTTATGTAAACACCTCGTTGTACAATTCTGTCAGCAAGACCTTGTTACTATTGTTGATGACATTCTGGTAGCCACCGATGGATGAGAACTTTGCCTATTGGTCCGCCTCGTTCGACGAGCAGGAGAATGGTTCTCTTCGTCCCTCGCCCTTGGTACCGATGTTGTTACCGACATAACTGACAAACTATCCTCTGACATGCCTTGCTTACATGGTCATGCAAGACGTCGCCACCCTTCCTACTTTTAACCCCCATGGTGGGCCCATAACCCATAGTTACACAGGATCGATACCTGACTCTCATGTACACCCCCTGTTCCCAAAGTTATTCCTCGCGCGTGGCCTCATACGTAATTCACGAGCCACCTTCCGATGAGATCATCAACTCTGGTATCAGATACAATACTTATCCCCGTTGCTATGAACCCCCTTTCACACCCTGTTTCAGGCACCGAACGATTGCCCGCCCGCTAGAAACTTCTCTTGATACCTTCTTAATTTGCTCTCGATATTTTCTAAGGGTTCAATTCGAGAGTTACTTTCTGCCACCTTCCCCGATGTTATCTACTAGATAGTCAACCTTGCAAGGGTTCGTTCTACCAGAGTTCCCTTCTAAGGAAGGACGACAACTTCATCATGATGCATTGATGCATAGGAATGGAAACATCAATGGTATGGATCGACCTCTTCGAGAAGAGCAACCAAGACCGAGAATATTCGTTAGAATTTCGTAATCATAACTTTCCCCCTTACTCCCCTCTTAAATCTCGGGACAAGATTTCTTGTAGTGGAGGAGAATTGTGACGCCCGGATAATCAGACTACAGTAATTCCCTGTTAATGATGCCACATCACCTCGATTACTGTTGCTAATCTTGCGTTGTTCGAAAACGATTCAAATCAAGCAAACGACAAAAGTTTTGAAACGCTAAAACAAAAATGTCCTAAATGTGTCGAATAAATCATATGTAATTGTGGTGGCGAAACCAAACTATGAAGAAATGTTTAAAGGCTCTAAAATAATTATGACAGTAGCAAAACAATTAATTACATGCCTTTTATAATTAATAAAATACTAGACGGTTTTAGTTTGTCACCAAACTTTTTGTGGCATCGGGGTATTTTGAAACACTATTTTGGGTACTAATTATATATTTTATAAAACAAATATAAATAGAAAATAAAATAGAAAACTAATAAACAGGAAATAAATAAAAACAAAAACTTAAACAAAAGAGAAAAAGGAAGAACCCCTCCCCTCCCCCTGGGCCGAATGGCCCAGCTAGACAGCAGGCCACCAGCCCAAAAGGCCCAACCGGCCATCCCGCTCCCCTTATCCACCCACTCCCTCCCGAAACCCTAACCACCCCGCACTCCCCCCACTTCCTCGTCTCTCCCTCTTCCCCCCGATCCAGATCGGATCGGGGCTGACCCCGTGGCCATCGCCCGGAGCCACCTCGTCGGCCCCTCCCTCATCCTCGCGCCCCGTCCCCTCTCCCGCAGCGGCGCCCCTCACCGCGCCTGCCGCGTCGCCCCCGACGCCCTGTGCCTGCCCTCCGTCATCCGCTGCTGCCCGGAATGCCGCCCGTCATCAGAGCCACCTCGTCGGACCTCCCTCGCCGGACTCCTTCGACGTCGTCCTCTCCATCATCGCCTCGTCCCCGTCTTCCTCCTCAACGGCTCCAGCGAGCGTCGCCGCCCCAGATCCCCTGCAACGGGGTGAGCAACGACCCCCCCCCCTCTTCTTTCCCCTCTCGTCCAGTCGCCACGGCCTCGCCGCGCCTCTATGTCGCCCGCGCTTTCGCGCAGCCCTGCCTGCTGCTGCTGCCGCCGGCAGTTCGCCCACGACCGTCCCACTCCGCCCATGCCCGAGCCCCGCCTAGCTGCACCTCGCCACTGTCGCTGCCGAGCGAGGCCGCCGTCGCCTCGAGCCCCTGCTCACCGTGCCCGGCCTCCCTCCTCGGCGTCCACAGTGTCGCTCTGGCGTCGTCCTCGCGCTTTCCGCGGCCTCCTTCCCCCACACGCAGGTGACGCCCCACGCCCAGGGCCCCACTCCGGCGCCGCCCTGCTGCTCCCCTACCCGCGTCCCCCTTCGGTGACCGCCCGGCCTCGCCACGGCGCCCCTGGGCGTGCGCCCTATTGGGTCACGCCCGAAACCGTTGCCTGCACCCGTTTGCCCTCTGCACCCGGCGCCCGTAAACCCCCATTGGCCCAATGACAAGTGGGGCCGTCCCTGAAACGTTTAAAAAAAAGGAAATAAATAAACAAATGAAATAAATAATAATTAAAATGTTAATTAAATTAATTAAATAAAGGATTAATTAAATTAATCATGTCGGATTAGATTAACCTAATCATTTAGTCAAAGCTAATTAACCCTATTTAATTACTATGAAACTATGAAATGCGGGACCCTCACGTCAGTTTGACCAGTCAACACCTCTGTTGACTGCTGATGTCATGCTAACATCATGCTGATGTAGTAATGCTAATTTCGAATTAATTTAGTAATAATAATTTAGAAAATGAATTAAAACTTGAAAAATTAATATAAAATAATCCGTAACTCGGATGAAAATACTTTGTACATGAAAGTTGCTCAGAACGACGAGACGAATCAGGATACGCAGCTCGTTCATCCGCCACACATCCCTAGCGTAGCAAACACGCAACTTTCCCCCTCTCGTTCATTTGTCCGAAAACGCGAAACACCGGGAATACTTTCCCTGATGTTTTCCCCCTTCGTCGGTATCACCTCGCAATACGTTAGGGCACACCTAGCACCGCGCATTGACATGTTATGCTTTGTGATGCTTTGATTGCTCTGTTATTTATTGTGTTCCCATCTGTTACTTCTTTTCGGTAGACACCGAGGCCGTTGCTGGGACCCCTATGATCGACTACATCGACGATGAACCCTTCTTGCTAGAGCAACGAGGCAAGCCCCCCCTTTGATCACCAGATATCGCCTATTCTACCCTCTACTGCTTGCATTAGAGTAGTGTAGCATGTTATTGTTTCGATTAATCCTATTCTATTGCATAGCCTGTCATTGTTTCTACAGTTGTTGATACCTTACCCGCAATCCTAAATGCTTAGTATAGGATGCTAGTTTATCATCAGTGGCCCTACATTCTTGTCAGTCTGCCTTGCTATACTACCGGGCCGTGATTACTCCGGAGGTGATCATGGGTATATACTATACATATATACACACTATACACATGGTGACTAAAGTCGGGTTGGCTCGTTGAGTACCCGCAAGTGATTCCAATGTGGGGGCTGGAAGGACAAGTGGCTCCATCCCGGTAGAGGTGGGCCTGGGTTCTTGACGGCCCCCGACTATTACTTTGTGGTAGAGCGACAGGGCAGGTTGAGACCACCTAGGAGAGAGGTGGGCCTGGCCTTGGTCGGTGTCCGCGGTTACTTCATAATAACACGCTTAACGAGATCCTGGTATTTGATCTGAGTTGGGTCGTTGACCTTATACGCACTAACCGCCACGTGGGACAAGATATGGGCAACCGGCGTCGTGGTATCAGCCGAAGCTCTTTTTGACGTCAGCGACTGAGCGGCGCGCGCCAGATTGGAACGTAAGCCTACTCTTGTATTAAGGGGGCTAGTTCTGCTTCCGGCCGCGTATGCAATGTGCAGGTGTGCAATGGGCGATGGGCCCAGACCCCTGCGTGCATAGGAGTTAGACCGGCGTGCTGACCTCTCTGTTGAGCCTAGGTAGGGCTACGACGTGTTGATCTTCCGAGGCCGGGCATGACCCAGGAAAGTGTGTCCGGCCAAATGGGATCAAGCGTGTCGGGTAATGTGGTGCACCCCTGCAGGGAAGTTTATCTATTCGAATAGCCTTCGGTAACAGGACAACTTGGAGTTGTACCTTGACCTTATGACAACTAGAACCAGATAATTAATAAAACACACCCAGACAAGTTCCACAGACAACCCGGTGATCGCTTTTCCACAGGGCGATGAGCGGAGGATCGCCGGGTAGGATTATGCTATGCGATGCTACTTGGAGGACTTCAATCTACTCTCTTCTACATGCTGCAAGACGGAGGCTGCCAGAAGCGTAGTCTTCGATAGGACTAGCTATCCCCCTCTTATTCTGGCATTCTGCAGTTCAGTCCACCGATATTGCCTGTTTACACATATACCCATGCATATGTAGTGTAGATCCTTGCTTGCGAGTACTTTGGATGAGTACTCACGGTTGCTTTTCTCCCTCTTTTCCCCCTTTCCCTTCTACCTGGTTTTCGCAACCAGATGCCGGAGCCCAGGATCCAGACACCACCGTCGATGATGACTCCTACTACACTGGAGGTGCCTACTACTACATGTAGGCCGCTGTCGATGACCAGGAGTAGTTTAGGAGGATCCCAGGCAGGAGGCCTGCGCCTCTTTCGATCTGTATCCCAGTTTGTGCTAACCATCTTATGGCACTTGTTTAACTTATGTCTGTACTCAGATATTGTTGCTTTCGCTGACTCGTCTATGATCGAGCACTTGTATTCGAGCCCTCGAGGCTCCTGGCTTGTATTATGATGCTTGTATGACTTATTTATGTTTTAGAGTTGTGTTGTGATATCTTCCCGTGAGTCCCTGATTTTGATCGTACATGTTTGCGTGTATGATTAGTGTATGATTGAATCAGGAGCGTTGAGGGAGTCCTGGATTAGCGGGTGTCCAGATAGCCGAACTATCACTGTTGGCCGGACTCCTGGACTATGAAGATACAAGATTGAAGACTTTGTCCCGTGTTCGGATGGGACTTTCCTTGGCGTGGAAGGCAAGCTTGGCGATACGGATATGTAGATCTCCTACCATTGTAACCGACTCTGTGTAACCCTAACACTCTCCGGTGTCTATATAAACCGGAGGGGTTTAGTCCGTAGGACGAAAAACAATCATACCATAGGGTAGCTTCTAGGGTTTAGCCTCTTTGATCTTGTGCTAGATCTACTCTTGTACTACCCATATCATCAATATTAATCAAGCAGGAGTAGGGTTTTACCTCCATCGAGAGGGCCCGAACCTGGGTAAAAACATCGTGTCCCTTGTCTCCTGTTACCATCCGCCTAGACGCACAGTTCGGGATCCCCTACCCGAGATCCGCCGGTTTTGACACCGACATTGGTGCTTTCATTAAGAGTTCCTCTGTGTCGTCACCTTTAGGCCCGATGGCTCCTTCGATCATCAACAACGACGCGGTCCTGGGTGAGACTTTTCTCCTCGGACAGATCTTCGTATTCGACGGCTTTGCACTGCGGGCCAATTCACTTGGCCATCTGGAGCAGATCGAAAGCTACGCCCCTGGCCATCAGGTCAGATTTGGGAGTTTGAACTACACGGCTGACATCCACGGAGACTTGATCTTCGACGGATTCGAGCCACAACCAAGCGTGCCGCACTGTCTCGATGGGTATGATCTAGCTCTGCCGCTGAACAGTGCCCTGGAGGCCGCACCAGCATCCGCTCTGACCCTTAGCTCGGAGCCGACTTCACCGATCGAGGACGAATGGCTGGACACCGCCTCGGGGGCTACGATCTCTACGGCGATTGAGCCAAACACCATCCCTGTCCTTTGCAAAGCCCGTGACTCCAAGGTGCCGGACTCCTCTCCGGACTCCGAACCTCCCGCGCCCCTGCCAATCAAATCCGATCGAGCGCCGGTTATGGAGTTCACTGCCGCGGACATCTTTCAGCACTCGCCCTTTGGCGACATCCTGAATTCACTAAAGTCTCTCTCTTTATCAGGAGAGCCCTGGCCGGACTATGGTCAGGAAGGTTGGGATGCGGACGACGAAGAAATTCAACGCCCACCCACCACCCACTTTGTAGCCACTGTCGATGATTTAACCGACATGCTCGACTTCGACTCCGAAGACATCGACGGTATGGACGACGATGCAGGAGACAACCAAGAGCCAGCGCCTACAGGGCACTGGAAGGCCACCTCGTCATACGACATATACATGGTGGACATCCCAAAAGATGGGAATGGCAATGGAACAACAGAGGATGACCTCTCCAAGAAATAGCCCAAGCGCCGGCGTCAGCGGCGCCGCTCTAAATCCCACCACAGCAAAAACAGTGATTCCGGCACGGGAGATAATAACACCCCGGACATTGCCGAAGACAACCCCCTCCAGCAGGATTCAGCATAGGAGGAGGGAGAAGCCAGCCCTCATGATAGAGCGGCAGAAAGAGAGGTAGAGGACGATAATTATATGCCTCCCTCCGAAGATGAAGCAAGCCTCGACGATGGCGAATTTGTCCTGCCCGAGGATCTCGTCGAACAAGAGCGTTTCAAGCGCAGGCTTATGGCCACGGCAAGCAGCCTCAAGAAAAAGCAGCAACAGCTTAGAGCTGACCAAGACTTGCTAGCTGACAGATGGACCGAAGTCCTTGCAGCCGAAGAGTACAAACTCGACCGCCCCTCCAAGAGCTACCCAAAACGCAGGCTGCTACCCCAATTAGAGGAGGAAGCACCCAAACCTACATCACCAACGCATGACGCGGCTGACCGGCCACCTCGTGGCCGCGACAGAGAGGCCTCTACGCCCTCCACTAAAGCCGCACCCCGGCGTCGCTCGAAAAGTACAAAGCCATGGGGAAATGCGCCAGACTTGCCAGACATATTGGAGGACAAGGCAAGGCAAATAAGATCGATCTACGGATCGCGTGGGCGCCCCACGACACGTGATGACAACCGCCATGCCGGATACAGCAATTCCGGCCTGGCCGAACACAGTAGACAAAGCTCATTTGAGTTGCGTCGTGATATAGCCCAATACAGAGGTGCCGCACACCCACTATGCTTCACAGACGAAGTAATGGATCATCAAATCCCCGAGGGTTTCAAACCCGTAAACATTGAATCATACGACAGCACAACAGATCCCACGGTTTGGATCGAGGACTATCTCCTTCACATCCACATGGCCCGCGGTGATGATCTACACGCCATCAAATACCTCCCACTCAAGCTTAAAGGACCAGCTCGGCATTGGCTCAACAGCTTGCCAGCAGAATCAATTGGTTGTTGCGAAGACCTGGAAGCCGCATTCCTTGATAACTTCCAGGGCACATATGTGCGACCACCAGACACCGATGACCTAAGCCACATAATTTAGCAGCCAGATGAATCGGCCAGACAATTCTGGACACGGTTTTTAACCAAGAAAAATCAAATTGTTGACTGTCCGGATGCAGAGGCCCTTGCAGCCTTCAAACATAACATCCGCGACGAGTGGCTTGCCCGGCACCTAGGACAGGAAAAGCCGAAATCCATGGCAGCCCTCACATCACTCATGACCCGCTTCTGCGCGGGAGAGGACATGTGGCTAGCTCGCAGTAACAACCTAACCAAAAACCCTAGTAGTTTGAATACCGAGGACAGCAATGGCAGGTTGCGTCGCAACAAGCACAAGCGCCGCATTAATGGCGATAATGCTGAAGATACGGCAGTCAATGCCGTATTCAGAGGCTCTAAACCCGGTCAGCGGAAAAAGCCGTTCAAAGGAAATACTCAGGGCCCGTCCAATTTGGACCGAATACTCGATCGCTCGTGCCAGATACATGGCACCCCCGAAAAATCATCCAACCACACCAACAGGGATTGTTGGGTGTTCAAGCAGGCAGGAAAGTTAAATGCCGAAAACAACGACAAGGGGCTGCATGGCGATGACAAGGAGGAGCCCCGGCCACCGAACAATAGAGGACAGAAGGGCTTTCCCCCACAAGTGCGGATGGTGAACATGATATACGCAACCCACATACCCAAAAGGGAGCGGAAGCGTGAACTAAGGGACGTATACGCGATGGAGCCAGTCGCCCCAAAGTTCAACCCATGGTCCTCCTGCCCGATCACTTTTGATTGAAGGGACCACCCCACTAGCATCCGCCACGGCGGATTCGCCACATTGGTTCTTGACCCAATCATTGACGGATTTCACCTCACTAGAGTCCTGATGGACGGCGGCAGCAGCCTGAACCTGCTTTACCAGGATACAGTGTCCAAAATAGGCATAGACCCCTCAAGGATTAAACCCACAAAAACGACCTTTAAAGGCGTCATACCAGGTGTAGAGGCCAACTGTACAGGCTCAATTACACTCGAAGTGGTCTTCGGATCCCCGGATAACTTCCGAAGCGAGGAATTAATCTTCGACATAGTCCCGTTCCGCAGCGGCTATCACGCACTGCTCGGACGAACCGCATTTGCAAAGTTCAATGCGGTGCTGCACTACGCATACCTCAAGCTCAAGATGCCAGGCCCTCGAGGAGTAATCACGGTCAATGGAAACACCGAACGCTCTCTCCGAACGGAGTAGCATATGGCGGCCCTCGCGGCGGAAGTACAAAGCAGCCTCTTAAGGCAATTCTCGAGTCCGACTACTAAACGTCCAGACACCGTCAAGCGCGCCCGGAGTAACCTAGAACAAGACCGCCTGGCACATTCCAAGCACGCGTAGCAATGCGGCCCCAACCCCAGCCCTCGCGAAATCGCGAGACCAGTACCACGCATACATAACTATGCTCTGGAGATACCATGGGCATAGGGGGAGGGGCACGACCACGGCATGCCCAGAGTGCGGCTCAACCGCACCAGGGGCTCCCAATTGTGTCATTCTTTTTTTTCTTATTCTCAGGACTCCGCTTTCCAGAAGCCTTGTCCGGCAGTAGAATTGCCGAACTCACGATGCAACAGCCAGGGAAGCAGAAAAGCTACGTCGAGTGTCCAGGTGGTCTCTATTACGAGCAGTATACCTGTTTTACATACCATCCCGCAGCCTACCCCTGGAGGGGGACATGTTAAATAGTCCCATCCCTTGCTTATCACACTATTTGTATCGTTCTGCTTTCATTGCAGAATCTTTTGAATAAACAATACATAGCTTCTGCTTATTATTGCATTCCCTTTTTTTCATAAATGTTCATCTATGACATGTTGCACCCGTACAACTTGGTACGTTCAATACACCAGGGGCTTAAGTACCCCAAAACACGGTGTGATAAGTCCAAACACTTTCACAAGTGCAGCACCTCGAACTTATAGCATTATATGCATCGGCTCCGAATCATGTCTTGGGTCAATAGTTGGGTTTGCCCGGCTCCCATGTTTTGGTACCTTACGTTCCGTTATATCGGTGAAGGTAGCGCTGGGAGAACCACTGTGATTGTGCCCCGGTTGAGCTGGGTTGAGCACCTCAGTGGAGAAAGCTAAAACTGACTGTCATGATAGGGCGAGAGCCGGTCGCTGTTCGAGAGGTTTTTCGGGTCCCTAAAGACTCATGCCGCTTAGAGCGAGGAGTCGGCATTGTCCGGCCAAGGCGTGGATAGCGCCCCGAACTCGGTCTTCCGAAAACCAGGGGCTTCGCCGAAATTTAAAATTATAGAATTCTATGGCTAAGTGAGAGTGTTCAAGCATTATAGTCCGGTTGCCTCGTTCGTCATGTTGAACGCCTCCCTTGAAGGACCCAAAAATGGTAACAAGAGCGCTCAAGTTTATCCCGAACACCCCAGCACTCGTGGCATGGGGGCTGAAGCCAACGACTCGCCATCTCTCAAATTTGATAAACGGCAGCACAGAAGGTAATATTTTAAATTAACAAGTGTTGCTTAGCGCATATGAACAAAGTTTTTAGCGTACAGGATAACATATGCGAGTCTACTCAAAAATTACATCTTTGGAGCATTCACCCGCTATAAGGCGGGCACCCTTCAGGACGCCCTCATAGTACATCTCGGGCTTGCGATACTCCTTGCCCGACGGTGGCGCGTCCGTCACAAGCTTCTCAGCGTCCATCTTGCCCCAGTGCACTTTAGCACGGGCAAGGGCCCGACGAGCACCTTCAATACAGACGGAGCGCTTGATGACTTCAATCCATGGATAGGCGTCCACCAGCCGCCGCACCAGACCGAAGTAGCTCCCAGGCATGGCTTCTTTAGGCCACAACCGAACTATGAGGCCCTTCATGGCCTGTTCGGCCACCTTGTGGAGCTCGACCAACTGCTTCAGCTGGTCGCTCAAGGGCACCGGATATCCGGCCTCAGCATATTGAGACCAGAACACCTTTTCCATCGAGCTCCCCTCCTCGGCCCGGTAGAACGGGCAGCATCGGACACACTACGGGGCAGATCTGTGAACGCTCCTGGAGAGCTCCGGATTCGGGTAAGTAACAGATAATTCACTTTTACATGCTTGCTTTGCATATAGAATGCCTTACCCGCCACTATCTTTTTTATCTCCTCAATCTCCTGGAGGGCCTTCTGGGCTTCGGCCTTAGCGGCTTTGGCACTCTCAAGAGCCAAGGCGAGCTCGGACTCTCGAGTCTTCGAGTCACGCTCCAAACTCTCGTGTTTTTCCACGAGAGCCTGGAGCTCTTGCCGCACCTCTGCCACCCGCGCCTCCTGTTTCTCTCGCTCGGTGCGCTCCGCGGCCGCACTGTTTTCGGCCTTGGACACCGCTTCCTTCAGGGTCGCCACCTCGTTCGTGGCCCCTACAACACTCACGTTATTCCTGTCATTTTTTTTTTGCAACCAAATCCTTTCTATAAGGTATTACTTTAATAAGGTATTACTTACCTTCCTTGTCCTCGAGCTGCTTCTTGGCAAGGCCGAGCTCGTTCTCGGACCGCTCGAGGCTCTCCTTCAATGCATTGACCTCCGCAGTCAGTGCGGCAGAGGTCAGCAGCGCAGCCTGCATTCCCATATGGACATATTTATGTTAGACTCCTGCGTATATCTTTTTAGATCCTCAGCTCGGCTTTTCTTTCCGAACACCGAACTAAGCATCAGGGGCTACTGTCTATGCGGTAATATTCTTACATATCTTAAAAACTTACCTCAAAGCCTGTTAGAAGGCTCGTACAGGCTTCAGTCAGCCCGCTCTTGGCGGACTATACTTTCTGGATCACCGCACTCATGATAGTGCGGTGCTCCTCGTCGATGGAGGCGCCGTTAAGCGCCTCCAGCAAGCTGTCTGGTACCTCTGGTTGGACGGAGGACACCGGCGTCGCAGTCTTGCCCTTCTTACGAAGCGGCCGCCTGCCAGACTTCGGAACCACTGTAGGTTCCGGTACGGAGTCCGGCACAGGGCCGAACTTAGAGCCCTCTGGGGTTTTGCCCCCTTTGCGCCCGGAGTCCGGGAGGTCGCCTTGCGGCGCCTCCAGGACCGCCTCCTCCTGGTTGGGCCCCTTTTGGGATTCCACCGCGGCGTCGTCTGCGTCACGAGGGGAGGAGGCGGTCGGAAGTGAAGTGCTATTCACATCCGACGAATCCAGGGAGCCGCTCGATGAAGCGGGGAGCTCGTCCTTGGGCGGGCTACATGGTTGTATTCGGTGTTAGAAGATACTATGCGACAAATGAAAAATCATGAGTTATTCTGGAATCCGAACACTTACGATCTCGCCAGGGGCTTGGCCCTCGAGGGCCACTCCTCTTCGTCGTTGTCGGTGTTGGTGGAAAAGTCCGGAGGAAGGGTCCTTCCTTTCTTGGACCTTCCGGCCCCCCAGCTGGGGCGGCCTTTCTTTCTTCTCTCCACCCGCTGGGGGAGAGGCCTCTTTTTCCTCCTCCTCGTCTTCACGGGAGGAGTCCGCCTCGGAATCGTCGGACGATGAGTCCGACAACACCTAGCGCCGGGCACTCCTTCGAGTTCCCGTGGCCTTCTTCTTGGCCTTCTTCTCCGGCACCACGTGAGGTGCCGGAACCAGCAGCCCCGTCAAGCGGGCGTCCGCTGGGTCTTCTGGCAAAGGAGCCGGACAGTTAACCTGCCCGAACGTCTTCAGCCGGTCCTGTCAAAGGTAAGGGAGTTTAGATCCCACATAGAGTCAGACTATGAAAAACAAGAGTCCCGTAAAGGGTAGAATAGCTTACCTCGCTGGCCTGACACCGCGAGCTGAATCCGTGATCTTCGGTAGCGGATGCGGGGGCCTTGGCGCCCTTAAACAACACCTTCCAGGCATCTTCGTACGTAGTGTCGAAGAGCTTGCGCAAGGTTTGGTGCTGTGCCGGATCAAACTCCCACAATTTGAAGGCCCGTTGTTGGCATGGGAGGATCCGGCGGATGAGCATGACCTGGACTACGTTGAGAAGCTTGAGATTCTTGTTCACCAGATTTTGGACACAGGTTTGAAGTCTGGTCAGCTCTTCCGAATCTCCCCATGTTAGGCCCGTGTCTTTCCAGGAGGTGAGCCGTGTGGGGAAACCAGATCAGAATTCGGGGGCCGCCGCCCATTTGGAGTCGCGCGGCTCGGTGATGTAGAACCACCCCGATTGCCACCCCTTTATTGTCTCCACAAAGGAGCCCTCGAGCCATAGGACGTTGGCCATCCGGCCCACCATGGCGCCTCTGCACTCTACTTGGCTGCCGCCCACTACCTTCGGCTTGACATTAAAAGTCTTCAGCCATAAGCCGAAGTGGGTCTGGATGCAGAGGAAGGCCTCGCACAAGACGATGAACGCCGAGATGTTAAGGATGAAGTTCGGGGCCAGATCGTGGAAATCTAGGCCATAGTAGAACATGAGCCCCCGGACAAATGGGTGAAGTGGAAAACCTAGTCCGCGGAGGAAGTGGGTGAGGAACACCACCCTCTCATGGGGCCTGAGGGTGGGGAGGAGCTGCCCCTTGTCGGGGAGCCGATGCGCGATGTCGCTGGACAAGTATCCGGCCTTCCGCAGCTTTTTGACTTGTTCCTCCGTTACAGAGGAGACCATCCACTTGCCTCCCGCTTTGGACATGGCTGGAGAAGGTTGAGGAGGGATGTGCGGACTTGGGCGCAGGAGCTCGGCTTTGGTAAGACGTGCCAAGGAAACCGCCTCGCTAAACACGCTGAGGTGGGACATTAAAAATTATTCCAATAAAGTATTGGCCGTGGTATGACGTCACGCCGCAGAATACGTCAGCAGATTGAATTTGTGTAAAGATTATTCTCTCTACGGTGGTATGTGGAACTTATTTTGCAGAGCCGGACACTATCCTTGTGTTCAAAATCTTCTATGAAGAATTCAGAGGAGGAACCCGCCTTGCAATGCCGAAGACAATATGCGTGCCGGACTCGTCGTCATTGAAGCCTGGTTCAGGGGCTACTGAGGGAGTCCTGGATTAGGGGGTGTCTAGATAGCCGAACTATCACCGTTGGCCGGACTCCTAGACTATGAAGATACAAGATTGAAGACTTCGTCCCGTGTCCGGATGGGACTTTCCTTGGCGTGGAAGGCAAGCTTGGCGATACGGATATGTACATCTCCTACCATTGTAACCGACTCTGTGTAACCCTAACCCTCTCCGGTGTCTATATAAACCGGAGGGTTTTAGTCCGTAGGACGAACAACAATCATACCATAGGCTAGCTTCTAGGGTTTAGCCTCTTTGATCTCGTGGTAGATCTACTCTTGTACTACCCATATCATCAATATTAATCAAGCAGGAGTAGGTGAGGGAGTCCTGTACTAGGGGGTGTCCGGATAGCCGAACTACCATCATTGGCCGGACTCCAAGACTATGAAGATACAAGATTGAAGACTTCGTCCCGTGTCCGGATGGGACTTTCCTTGGCGTGGAAGACAAGCTTGGCGATACGGACATGTCGATCTCCTACCATTGTAACCGACTCTGTGTAACCCTAGCCCTCTCCGGTGTCTATATAAACCGGAGGGTTTTAGTCCATAGGACGAACAACAATCATACCATAGGCTAGCTTCTAGGGTTTAGCCTCCTTGATCTCGTGGTAGATCTACTCTTGTACTACCCATATCATCAATATTAATCAAGCAGGACGTAGGGTTTTACCTCCATCGAGAGGGCCTGAACCTGGGTAAAACATCGTGTCCCTTGTATCCTGTTACCATCCGCCTAGACACGCAGTTCGGGACCCCCTACCCGAGATCCGCCGGTTTTGACACCGACATTGGTGCTTTCATTGAGAGTTCCTCTGTGTTGTCGCTCATAGGCCCGATGGCTCCTTCGATCATCAACATCAACGCGGCCCAGGGTGAGACTTTTCTCCCCGGATGGATCTTTGTGTTCGGCGGCTTCGCACTGCGGGCCAATTCGCTTGGACATCTGGAGCAGATCGAAAGCTACGCCCCTGGCCATCAGGTCAGATTTGGAAGTTTAAACTATACGGCCGACATCCGCGGAGACTTGATCTTTGACGGATTCGAGCCACAGCCGAGCGTGCCGCACTGCCACGATGAGCATTATTTAGCTCTGCCGCCGAACAGTGCCCTGGAGGCCGCACAAGAGTCTGTTCCGACCCTTAACTCAGAGCCGACTGCGCCAATCGAGGATGGGTGGCTAGACACCGCCTCGGAGGCTGCTACGGTGATGGAGCCGAATACCGACCATGTCCCTTGTAAAGCCTGTAACTCCGAGGTGTCGGACTCCTCACCGGACTCCAAACCTCCCGCGCCTCTACCAATCGAATCCGATTGGGCGCCGATCATGGAGTTCACCGCTACGGACATCTTTCAGCATTCGCCTTTTGGTGACATCCTTAACTCACTAAAGTATCTCTCATTATCAGGAGAGCCCTGGCCGGACCACGGTCAGGATGGTTGGGACGCGGACGACGAAGAAATTCAAAGCCCACCCACCACCCACTTTGTAGCCACTGTCGACGACCTAACCGACATGCTAGACTTCGACTCCGAAGACATTGATGGTATGGACGACGATGCCGGAGACGACCAAGAGCCAGCGCCTACGGGGCACTGGAAAGCCACCTCATCATACGACATATACATGGTGGACATCCCAAAGGATGGGAACGACGATGGAACAACGGAGGAAGGCCCCTCCAAGAAACAGGCTAAGCGCCAGCGTCAGGGGCGCCGCTCTAAATCCCGCCACAGTAAGAATGGAGATTCCGGCACCAGAGACAACAACACCCCGGATAGTGCCGAAGACAACCCCCTCCAGCAAGATTCAGCATAGGAGGAAGGAGAAGCCAGCCCTCATGAGAGAGCGGTAGACAAGGAGGTAGAAGACGATAATTACATGCCTCCCTCCGAAGACGAGGCAAGCCTCGATGACGACGAATTCGTCGTGCCTGAGGATCCCGTCGAACAAGAGCGTTTTAAACGCAGGCTTATGGCCACGGCAAGTAGCCTCAAGAAAAAGCAGCAACAGCTTAGAGCTGACCAAGATCTGCTAGCCGACAGATGGACCGAAGTCCTTGCGGCCGAAGAGTACGAACTTGAACGCCCCTCCAAAAGCTACCCCAAACACAAGCTGCTGCCCCGATTAGAGGAGGAAGCATACAAACCCACATCACCAGCGCACAATACGGCCGACCGGCCACCTCGTGGCCGCGACAGAGAGGCCTCCAGGCCCTCCACTAAAGTCGTACCCCGGCATCGCTTGAACAGTACAAAGCCACGAGGGAATGCGTCGGACTTGCAAGACATATTGGAGGATAAGGAAAGACAATCAAGATCGATCTACGGATCGCGTGGGCGCCCCACAATACGCGACGATGACCGTCGCGCCGGATACAACAACTCTGGCTGGGCCGAACACAGTAGACAAAGCTCGCTTGAGCTACGTCGTGATATAGCCCAATATAGAGGCGCCGCACACCCACTATGCTTCACAAATGAAGTAATGGATCATCAAATCCCTGAAGGGTTCAAACCCGTGAACATTGAATCCTACGATGGCACAACAGACCCCGCGGTTTGGATCGAAGACTATCTCCTTCATATCCACATGGCCCGCGGTGATGATCTTCACACCATCAAATACCTCCCGCTCAAGCTTAAAGGACCAGCTCGGCATTGGCTTAACAGCTTGCCAGCAAAATCAATTGGGTGTTGGGAGGACATAGAAGCCGCATTCCTTGATAACTTCCAGGGCACATATGTGCGACCACCAGACGCTGATGACCTAAGCCACATAATTCAGCAGCCAGATGAATCGGCCAGACAATTCTGGACACGGTTCTTAACCAAGAAAAATCAAATCGTCGATTGTCCAGATGCAGAGGCCCTTGCAGCCTTCAAGCATAACATCCGCGACGAGTGGCTTGCCCGGCACCTAGGACAGGAAAAGCCAAAATCCATGGCAGCCCTCACATCAGTCATGACCCGCTTCTGCGCGGGAGAGGACAGCTGGCTAGCCCGCAGTAACAACCTCAACAAAAATTCTAGAAGTCCAGATACCAAGGACCGTAATGGCAGGTCACGTCGCAACAAGCACAAACGCCGCATTAACGGCAATAATACCGAGGATACGGCGGTCAACGCCGGATTCAGAGGCTCCAAACCCGGTCAGCGGAAAAAGCCATTCAAAAGAACTACTCCGGGTTCGTCCAACTTGGACCGAATACTCGACCGCTCATGCCAGATACACGGCACCCCCGAAAAGCTAGCTAACCACACCAACAGGGATTGTTGGGTATTCAAGCAGGCGGGCAAGTTCAAGGGGCTGCATAGCGATGACGAGGAAGAGACCCGGCCGCCGAACAACAGAGGACAGAAGGGTTTCCCCCCACAAGTGCGGACGGTGAACATGATATACGCAACCCACATACCCAAAAGGGAGCGGAAGCGTGCACTCAGGGACGTATATGCGATGGAGCCAGTCGCCCCAAAGTTCAATCCATGGTCCTCCTGCCCGATCACTTTTGATCGAAGGGACCACCCCACCAGCATCCGCCATGGCGGATTCACCGCGTTGGTTTTAGACCCAATAGTCGACAGGTTTCACCTCACTAGAGTCCTGATGGACGGGGGCAGCAGCCTGAACCTGCTTTACCAAGATACAGTGCGCAAGATGGGCATAGACCCCTCAAGGATTAAACCCAAAAAGACGACCTACAAAGGCGTCATACCAGGTGTAGAGGCCAATTGTACAGGCTCAGTGACACTGGAAGTGGTCTTCGGATCCCCGGATAACTTCTGAAGCGAGGAGTTAATCTTCGACATAGTCCCGTTCCGCAGCGGCTATCATGCACTGCTCGGACGAACCGCATTTGCAAAGTTCAATGCGGTGCCGCACTATGCATATCTCAAGCTCAAGATGCCAGGCCCTCGAGGAGTCATCACGGTCAACGGGAACATGGAACACTCTCTCCGAACGGAGGAGCATATAGCGGCTCTTGCGGCAGAAGTGCAGAACAACCTCTTAAGGCAATTCTCGAGTCCGACCGTTAAGCGACCGGACACCGCCAAGCGCGCCCGGAGTAACCACAACAAGACCACCTGGCACGTTCCGAGCACGCGTACATCACTATGCTCTGAAGATACCATGGGCATAGGGGGAGGGGCACGACCACGGCAGGCCCAGAGTGCGGCTCAACCACACCAAGGGCTCCCAAGTGTGTCATCCTTTTTTTCTTTTTTTTCTTTTCTTTTTTTCTTTTCTTATCCTCAGGACTCCGTTTACCAGAGGCCCTGTCTGGCAGTAGACCCGCCGAACTCACGATGCAACAGCCAGGGAAACAGAAAAGCTACGACGAGTATCCAGGTGGTCTCCATTACGAGCATTATACCTGTTTTCTACACCATTTCACAGCATACCCCTGGAGGGGGACATGTTAAATAGTCCCACCCCTTTCTTATCGCACTATTTGTATCGTTCTGCATTCATTGCAGTATTTTTTGAATAAACAATGCATCACTTTTTGCCTATCATTGCATTCCTTTTTATATATGTTCAATTATGACATGTTGCATCCGTACGCTTTGGTACGGCCAAATACACCAGGGGCTTAAGTTCCCCACATTACGGTGTGATAAGTCTGAACACTTTCACAAGTGCGGCACCCCGAACTTATAGCATTATATGCATCGGCTCTGAATCATGTCTTGGGTCAATAGTTGGGTTTGCCCGGCTCCCATGTTTTGGTACCTTACGTTCCGTTATATCGGCTAAGGTAGCGCTGGGAGAACCACTGCAATTGTGCCCCAGTTGATCTGGGCGAGCACCTCAGTGGAGAAAGCTAAAACTGACCGTCATGATGGGGCGAGAGCCGGTCGTTGTTCGAGAGGTTTTTTCGAGTCCCTAAAGACTTATGTCGCTTAGAGCGAGGAACCGGCTTTGTCCGGCCCAGGTGTGGATAGCGCCCCGAATTCGGCCTTCCGAACACTAGGGGCTTCAGCGAAATTTAAAATTATAGAATTCTATGGCTAAGTGAGAGTGTTCAAGCATTATAAGTCCGGTTGCCTCGTTCGTCGTGTTGAGCGCCTCCCTAGATGGACCCAAAAATGGGAACAAGAGCGCTCAAGTTTATCCCGAACACCCCAGAACTCGTGGCATGGGGGCTGAAGCCGACGACTTGCCATCTCTCAAATTTGATAAACGGCCGCACAAAAGGTAATATTTTAAATTAACAAGCGTTGCTTAGCGCATATGAACAACGTTTTCAGTGCACAGGATAACAAAATGCGAGTCTACTCAAATATTACATCATTGGAGCACTCACCCGCAATAATGCGGGCACCCTTCAGGACACCCTTATAATACATTTCGGGCGTGCGATACTCCTTGCCCGGCGGTGGCGCGTCCGTCACAAGCTTCTCAGCGTCCATCTTGCCCCAGTGCACCTTAGCACGGGCAAGGGCCCGACGGGCACCTTCAATGCAGGCGGAGCGCTTGATGACTTCAACCCACGGACAAGCATCCACCAGCCGCCGCCCCAGGCCGAAGTAGCTCCCAGGCATGGCCTCTATGGGCCACAACCGAACTATGAGGCCCTTCATGGCCTATTCGGCCACCTTGTGGAGCTCGACCAGCTGCTTTAGCTGGTCGCTAAGGGGCACCGGATGTCCGACCTCAGCATATTGAGACCAGAACACCTTCTCCGTCGAGCTCCCCTCCTCGGCTCTGTAGAAAGCGGCAGCATCGGACACGCTACGGGGCAGATCTGCGAACGCTCCTGGAGAGCTCCGAATTCGGGTAAGTAACAGGTAATTCACTTTTACATGCTTGCTTTGCATGAAGAATGCCTTACTCGCCGCTATTTTCTTCAATGCCTCAATCTCCTGGAGGGCCTTGTGGGCTTCGGCCTTAGCGGCTTTGGCACTCTCAAGAGCCGACGCAAGCTCGGACTCCCGAGTCTTCGAGTCACGCTCCAAACTCTCGTGTTTTTCCATGAGAGCCTGGAGCTCTTGCCGTACCTCCGCCACCCGCGCCTCTTGCTTCTCTCGCTCGGTGCGCTCCAAGGCCACACTGCTTTCGGCCTTGGAGACCGCCTCCGTTAGGGTCGCCAAATCGTTCGTGGCCCCTGCAATACCCAGGATATTCCTATCATTTTTTGCAACCAAATCCTTTTCTATAAGGTATTGCTTTCATAAGGTATTACTTACCTTCCCTGTCCTCGAGCTGCTTCTTGGCAAGGCCGAGCTCGTCTCGGACCGCTCGAGGCTCTCCTTCAATGCATTGACCTCCGCAGTCAGTGTGGTAGAGGTCAGCAGCGCAGCCGCATTCCCATATTGACATGTTTTTGTTAGACTCATGCGTATATCTTTTTAGATCCTCAGTTCGGCTTTTCTTTCTGAACACCGAACTGAGCATCAGGGGCTACTGTCTATGCGGTACTATTTTACATATCTTAAAACTCTTACCTCAAAGCCTGTTAGAAGGCTGCTGCAGGCTTCGGTCAGCCCGCTCTTGGCAAGCTGAACCTTCTGAATCACCGCACTCATGATAGTGCGGTGTTCCTCTTTGATGGAAGCGCCGTTGAGCGCCTCCAGCAAGTTATCCGGCGCCTCCGGTTGGACGGAGGCCGCCGGCGTCACAGTCTTGCCCTTCTTACAAAGGGGCCGCCCGCCGGACTCAGGAACCACTGCGGGTTCCGGTGCGGAGTCCGGTCCAAAGTCCGGGAGGTTGCCTTGCGGCACCTCCGGGGCCCCCTCCTCCTGGTGGGTCCCTTTCCGGGATCCCACCTCGGCGTTGTCACGGGGGGAGGAGGCGGTCGGAAGTGAAGTGCTATCCACATCCGACGTACCCAAGGACCCGCTCGACGAAGCGGGAAGATCGTCCTTGGGCGGACTACAGGGTTGTATGCGGCATTAGAAAGACACCATGCGACGAAAAGAAAAGTTATGAGCTATTCGGGAGTCCGGATACTTACAATCTCGCCAGGGGCTTGGCCCTTGGAGGCCAATCCTCGTCGCCATCACCGACGTTGGCAGAATAATCCGGAGGAAGGGTCCTTCCCTTCTTGGACCCTCCGGCCTCCCCAGTTGGGAAGGCCTTCCTTTTCTTTCCTTCCCCCGTTGGGGAAGAAGCTTCTTTCTTCTCCTCCTCGTCTTCGCGAGAGGAGTCCGCCCCGGAGTCATCGGACGATGAATCCGATAACACCTGGCTGGGAACTCCTTCGAGTTCCCGCGGCCTTCTTCTTGGCCTTCTTATCCGGCACCACGTGAGGTGCCGGAACCAGCAGCCCCGTTAAGCGGGCGTCCGCTGGGTCTTCTGGCAAAGGAGCCGGACAGTTAGTCTGCCCAGCCTTCTTCAGCCAGTCCTGTCAAAGGAGAGGGAGTTTAGATCCCACATAGAGTCAAACTATGAAAAGCAAGTGTCCCATAAAGGATAACACGGCTTACCTCGTCAGCTGGATGCTGCGAGCTGAATCCGCGATCTTCAGTAGCGGATGCGGGGGCCTCGGCGCCCTTGAACAGCACCTTCCAGGCCTCTTCGTACGTAGTGTCGAAGAGCCTGTTCAAGGTCTGGTGCTGCGCCGGATCGAACTCCCACAAATTGAAAGCCCGTTGTTGGCACGGGAGAATCCGGCGGACCAGCATGACCTGGACTACGTTGACAAGCTTGAGCTTCTTGTTCACTAGCTTTTGGACGCAGGCTTGGAGTCTGGTCAGCTCTTCCAAATCGCCCCATGTCAGACCCTTCTCTTTCCAGGAGGTGAGCCGTGTGGGGATGCCAGATCTGAATTCAGGGGCCGCTGCCCATTCAGGGTCACGCGGCTCGGTGATATAGAACCACCCCGATTGCCACCCTTTGATGGTTTCCACGAAGGCGCCTTCGAGCCATGTGACGTTGGGCATCTTGCCCACCATGGCGCCTCCGCACTCCGCTTGGCTGCCCTTCACAACCTTCGGCTTGACATTGAAGGTTTTGAGCCACAAGCCGAAGTGGGGCCGGAGGCAGAGGAAGGCCTCGCACACGACGAAAAACGCTGAGATGTTGAGGATGAAATTCGGGGCCAGATCATGGAAATCCAGGCAATAATAGAACATGAGCCCCCGGACGAAGGGGTGGAGTGGGAAGCCCAGTCCGCAGAGGAAATGGGGAAGGAATACCACCCTCTCATGGGGCCCGGGGGTGGGGATGAGTTGCCCCTCGTCGGGGAGCCGGTGCGCGATATCGCTGGACAAATATCCGGCGCTGCACAGCTTCTTGATGTGCCCCTCCGTAATGGAGGAGGCCATCCACTTGCCTCCCGCTCCGGACATGGTTGGAGAAGGTTGAGGTGAGATGTGCAGACTTGGGCGCTGGATCTCGAGTGCGCGGAGATGGATAAGCAAAGGAGGAAGAAGGCGTAGGTAAAAAGGTGGATCCTTATCCCCTTATATATGGGCGGACAGAACCATACGTCCCCACCGGCCTGGTAAAATTCGCTTATCTCCCAAGCGCCGCAATCAATGGTGCGGTTGGGTTACTCACGTCCGTATTGATGGGAATCCAGGAATAAGGGGAACATGATCTCTGCTTCGACAAGACATGCCAAGGAAACCGCTTCGCTAAACGCGCTGAGGCGGAACAATAAAAACAATTCGTAAAGGCTTGGCCGTGGCGTGATGTCATGCTACGAAATACGTCAGCAGATTGAAGTTGTGTAAATATTATTCCCTCTACGGTGGTATGTGGAATTTATCTTGCAGAGCCGGACACTATCCTGGTGTTCACAATCTTCTATGAAGAATTCGGAGGAGGAACCCGCCTTGCAATGCCGAAGACAATATGCGCGCCGGACTCGTCGTCATTGAAGCCTGGTTCAGGGGCTACTGAGGGAGTCCTGGACTAGGGGGTGTCCGGATAGCCGAACTATCATCATTGGCCGGACTCCAAGACTATGAAGATACAAGATTGAAGACTTCGTCCCATGTTCGGATGGGATTTTCCTTGGCGTGGAAGACAAGCTTGGCGATACGGATATGTAGATCTCCTACCATTGTAACCGACTCTATGTAACCCTAGCCCTCTCCAGTGTCTATATAAACCGGAGGGTTTTAGTCCATAGGACGAACAACGATCATACCATAGGCTAGCTTCTAGGGTTTAGCCTCCTTGATCTCGTGGTAGATCTACTCTTGTACTACCCATATCATCAATATTAATCAAGCAGGACGTAGGGTTTTACCTCCATCGAGAGGGCCCGAACCTGGGTAAAACATCGTGTCCCTTGTCTCCTGTTACCATCCGCCTAGACACACAGTTCGGGACCCCCTACCCGAGATCCACCGGTTTTGACACCGACAGTAGGGTTTTACCTCCATCGAGAGGGCCCGAACCTGGGTAAAAACATCGTGTCCCTTGTCTCCTGTTACCATCCGCCTAGACGCACAGTTTGGGACCCCCTACCCGAGATCCGCCGGTTTTGACACCGACAGGCGTCACACTTTGGGCCTTGGTGGGAGGCGCACCAACCCACTTAGGGGCTGGTCCCTTACCACTCTTGGCCCATGCAAGCCTCCGGGGCTGGTGGCCCCTCCCGGTGGACCCCCGGAACCATCCAGTGGTCCCGGTACATTACCGGTGACGCCCGAGACACTTCCGGTGGCCAAAACCTCACTTCCTATATATTATTCTGAGTAAAATGCAAGCGCGGTCCTAATTCTTTCCCAAAAGTGTCGACTGGGTCCTAATTCTTTCAAAATGCACATCTGGGTCCTAATTCTTTCTAAGTTGTTCATCCGAGGTCCTAATTTTGTCTGACCACCGCTGACCAGCTCGCGTGGCGCTTTGACCGCTGCCACGTCGACTCGAGGGCCCACGCGGGATAGTTCCCGCAGTTGGAGGTTGGTAATTTAAGCAGTTTGGCCCCTGGAGTTTGTCCTCTCTTCATTCCCCGGTCCCTAGGTCTTCTGCTTGCTCTCCCCCTCTCTCTGGCGCCGCGCTGTCGCCGCCATGTCCGCCGCCGCTAGCTCGTCTGCCGTGAAGCACCACGGGAAGAAGGCTGTCCAAGTCCCTGCTCCACCTCCGGCATTAGCCCTTTTCTCGCCACCCATCTCATCGTCGGCTGCCACAGGTATGCTGCCGTTGGTACCATGCCCTAGCTGCCGCATTCGATCTACAATTCGTCTTGTGTCAAAATCGAATGCAAATCCTGGCAGGATTTTCTACAAGTGCCCCAATCACCATGTAAGATCTTCTACAAGTGCCCAATCGATTTGATGTTTCTTTGTTTCTTTTTGGCTGATTTTTTTTGCTCAATTTCTATCAGATTCAACCAAATCCTTGCCAACATTATTATTGGAAAGATGGAGCAGACAACTATTTTGATTTTTTGGTGAGAGCTGGGTATGTCAGCCGTGGATTGCGCAGTTTAGATTCGGCTGGTGTCATTGCAAGTGAAGAAACAGAGGTGCAAGAGGCTTGTGCAAGAGCAATGCATAGCAATGTCGAGACTGTAGCATATGCAGAAGCAATGCAGAAGATGAATGAGCTCATTTTCTCTGTAGGAGTATTCTCAGTGCACTTGTTGTACTGATTGTAGTTGTGGTGTATGTAGGATTTAAGAAGTGATGTGTTAGTATGATGTATCCAGTGATCAATGCTTGTTGGTGTATCCAGATGTTGATGATTTACTATTGCAATGAAACTGAACTAAAATTTGGCAGCATTTTGGTTGTTTTTTTATACTTTGGCAGCATTTTTTTACTAGCATTGACAGCACAGTAATATGCAAGGCCTTTCTTTTACTAATTGAACTTAAAAGCAGTCTGAAAGATAGATAGATGGACCCAACATTACAAGGTCTTGAAGTTGTGCAACAAAAGTATTACATTTTCATGGTTTGTGTGAAACCCAAAGCCACATCTCAGCATGAGGTTTCATTACAAACCACCTTGTATCATAAGCAAAAGAAAAACATCCTACACTGCTTCTTTCCATAACATCTTTGTAGCTCTTCACTTCTGAGTTGTTGGGTCTTTGTTCTCCTTAGTTTTTTTTCGCTTTCTTCCTTGTCTTCAAACCTAGCGTAGCGGTAGTATGGCTTCTTGGAGCTGGCAGAGCATCTCTGCAGTTTGCAATGAACTGGCTTTCTGGTAGAGGAGCTGGCACTGCTGTTTGAGATTGTTGAGTAGCTATAGCCTACAAACCAACCAAAAATGTAGTCAGTAATGTAGGTGAATTTCTAGAAGAACAGATGGCATTGCATTTATTAACATTGCATTTGAATAAAAAGCTCTCATTTGGTCCTGTAAAATCTCAATCGCAGTAGATGAAGCAAGATCATAATTCATAGAAGAAGATATCATATTAGATGTACAGTTAGATAATGCTACAGTACTGACAATATGAAATCACTTCACAGCTGAAATGCTACAGTACTGACAACATGAAATGCTACAGTACTGACAACTTACTACCTTCTGCCTATCACTCATCAATGTCCAGTATGAAATGCTACAGTATGAAATGCTACAGTATGAAATGTTGCAATGTTCTTACTACCTTCTGTCTATCACTCATCAATGTCCATGGTGCTGTGTTTTGTATGTTCAGATCCTCCTTCAGTGTGTTCAAAAACCACTTCCATGTGACAGTATCTTCCACTTCTACTATGGCAATTGCAATGGGAAAGATACAATCGTTAGGATCAACTCCAACAGCTGTCAGCATCACTCCACCATACTTGTTCTTAATGTGACACCCATCAATGCATATAATGGGCCTATAAGCTAGCAAAAAAACCCTTTTGCATGCATCTAAGGACATGTAGCAGTTATCAAACTTTCCATTGTTTGCATGCACAAGCATGGTACTGCCAGGATTTGATCTTCTGATTTCAGCTGCAAAGTCCCACAGTAAATTATACTGCTCAAGTTCATCTCCATGAATTATCTTTAGTGCAATCCTCCTTGCTCTAGCTAGCTTACTTCTAGTAGGTTGCATGTTGTAGTCCAATTGAACAAGTCTGCCAAAATTTTGCAGTGTCATCTTCTCATCTGCTCTAAATGTTTCCACATACTTGCCAGCCAAATATCTTGCTGTAAATTGCTTGAGTGCCCACTCTCTTTCACATGTATGCTCACCCACATACTTCTTCACAACCCATGCTTTGGTCCTGCTGTCAGGTGCAGCAAATAAGAACCAGAGACAATCTCTAACACAACCTGCCCTTATCCTCTGCTTATCATTCTTTATGTAATGAATTTGCACTCTTTGCTTCACAATGTACTCTTGAATTGCTGCTCTTAGTTCAATGACAGACAAGAACACCATGCCTATATCAAAATTGACTTCTTTCATGTTCTTAGGCCTCCACCTTTTCAGCTTCACTTTCTTTTTCATTTTTTTCCTTCCTTGTGCATCTACTACTTCCACTTCCTCTGCTGAATCACTATCTTCAAGCTCTGAACCTTGTAGCTCCTGCAGTTCATCTGTATCATAGTCACTGTCCTACTCCCATTCAGATTTCTTCTTTTTCTTCTTCTCAAATTTTTCATCAACCCATTCTTCATATAGATCATCATCATCTTTGCCTACTTCATTGTCAGAGTCTACCCAGTCTGAATCCCATTCACTGTCATCACTGTCACTGTCATTTTCATTGGGGATTTCTTCTTCTACCACAAGTTTCCTCCTGCTTCTTCTAAGCTCATGTCCAACATTTTGTCCCACTGGTGGAACACTGCTACTCCCTTCATTGCTGCTGCATGCATGACATTGGTTCAGTCTGCCTTTATGAGCTTTCACCTTAAACCTGGGACTTCCTCTTATTCCACTGTTAAACCCAGGAGATTTAGGGCTTAGTACAAGAGGCAGCTCAGGTGTACCACTAACATGAATATCATCCATTACATTGTCAAAGGCCATGTCTTTGTGATCAACAAACAACTGAAAGTACTGGAATTTTGGAACAACTGCTGTCATGTGCAAAGTGTCAGTGTCACAGTCCATCGGCTAAATTCTTTCCAGGCAGTAACTAGTAAATAACATGCTTAGATTGGTCACTATATCCTAGTTGCTGCATAAAATCAGTGAGCCAGAGAGGAGACCATGTATCTACTTCACAACCATGGAACAGAGCAACTTTCCCATTGACATACGTCTTCGATCGGCCAAATCCGCAGAAAAATCCACCATAGTTGATTTCTACAGTAAAAACCTCCTCTTGTGCTCCTAGGTATCGAGGGATTCAGTCAAATACTACCATCGATTCGAGCTAAATCAAAATCCGCGGAAAAAGAGGATCGAGGGTTAGGGTTATGGGCAACACACTGACCGTATCGTGGAGGAGGATCTCCGGGTCGCCGATGCACGGGCGCCATCCTAGCGCCGCCGCCGCCGGACAAGCACTTATGATGGCCGCCTGCCTCTTCTCACCGGACCGCCGCCGTCGATCTCCCCTGTTTTGCTAGAGCAGAGAGAGGTGGGGAAGAGGAGAGGAAAAGGACTACGGCTGCGGAGAGATTAGGGTTGGGGGGCTCTTTTGAAAAAATGCACGGCTGGTCGTTATCCCGCGTGGGCCCTCGAGTCGACGTGGCAGCAGTCAAAGCACCACGCGAGCTGGTCAGCGGCGGTCATACAAAATTAGGACCTCGGGTGAACAACTTACAAAGAATTAGGACCCAGATGTGCATTTTGAAAAAATTAGGAGCCAGTCGACACTTTTGGGAAAGAATTAGGACCGCGCTTGCATTTTACTCTATTATTCTTTACCTCCGGACCATTCCGGAACTCCTCGTGAAGTCCGGGATCTCATCCGGGTCTCCGAACAACATTTGGTAACCATGTACAAACTTTCCCTATAACCCTAGCGTCATCGAACCTTAAGCGTGTAGACCCTACGGGTTCGGGAGGCATGTAGACATGACCGAGACATCTCTCTGGTCAATAACCAACAACGGGATCTAGATACCCATGTTGGCTCCTACATGTCCCACGATGATCTTATCGGATGAACCACGATGTCGAGGATTCAATCAATCCCGTATACAATTCCCTTTGTCTACTGGTATGATACTTCCCCGAGATTCGATCGTCGGTATCCCTATACCTTGTTCAATATCGTTACTGGCAAGTCTCTTTACTAGTCCGTGACACATCATCCCGTGATCAACTCCTTGGTCACACTGAGCTCATTATGATGATGTCCTACCGAGTAGGCCCAGAGATACCTCTCTGTCACACGGAGCGACAAATCCCAATCTCGATTCACGCCAATCCAACAGACACTTCCGGAGATACCCGTAGTGCACCTTTATAGCCACCCAGTTACGTTGTGACGTTTGGCACACCCAAAGCATTCATACGGTATCCGGGAGTTGGACAATATCATGGTCTAAGGAAATGATACTTGACATTAGAAAAGCTTTAGCAGACGAACTACACGATCTTGTGTTATGCTTAGGATTGGGTCTTGTCCATCACATCATTCTTTCTCCTAATGATGTGATACCGTTATCAACGACATGCAATGTCCATGGTCAGGAAATCGTAACCATTTATTGATCAACGAGCTAGTCAACTAGAGGCTCACTAGGGACATGTTGTGGTCTATGTATTCACACATGTATTACTATTTCCAGTTAATACAATTATAGCATGAACAATAGACAATTATCATGAATAAGGAAATATAATAATAACCATTTTATTATTACCTCTAGGGCATATTTCCAACAAGTCACTCCACGCAGCGGCGGCGGCGCGCAACTGTAGTCCCCCGTCCGATACAGAAAGTAGAGAGCACATGTTAGGGTTAGGTTCATGGGCTTCTTATTGGGCTCGGGGCTGGCGACGTCCTTGCCGTTAGGGATGTCAACCGGGTCACGTTTAAAGTTCACTTATGATATGATAGTTCAAAAAGGTGTTTTGTTTGTTTGAGGAAAATGAACTATCAAACTAGCAAAACTAACTAAACGGGATTGTGGACGCCATTTATTTGCCACTTACATCCCTACTTGCCGTGTCCCCGCCCGTATCCCGCCGTCTCCATAGTGTGTATCGGGATTATATTTTTTCTTTTTAAAATAAAAATTAGGATACTCCTGGGATACGCGTATCGGAGCCGTATCTGAGTATCGGCGGCGTGCAGTACGCCGATACACTAGTTCTGGCCATATCGGTGCTTCGTAGCATATCAAACACCCCCCCCCCCCCCCCCCCCCCACTCCTTTGACCATGCAAGCAGCCCATCCATCAATGTACAAACGTCTTGTCTGGCATTTTTCTCGAAGGCACATGACAGTTTCTGTTATAGGAAGGAAAAATTGCAGCAAGAACAACCAGAAACTGCCATAAAAGTACCTTATTTGTGACCTAAAACTGCCAGGCAAACCCGTTCGCATGCAATCCAGTCCCGGCGAGGCAGCCAGTTAGCTTTCCCGAGCTTTCTTGTTTTCGAACCGGACACATCTCGTATTAATCGATAAACATAGTATTCCCTCCGGTCAATTTTATCCTGCATATAAGTTTTATCTGAAGTTGACTGTATTTATATAAAAAAATCTCAACATTTGCAATACTCTAGTTATATAATAGTATGAAAATTATATTCACGGCACATCAAATGATATCGATTTCACATTGTGGATATTAGATATATTTCTCTATAAAGTTGATTGATCAATTTTTACGAACTATTTTTTTTGAAACGAGGCAAAAGATTTGCAATTTTCATTAATTAAGAAGGAGTGAGAATTGCCCGGTTAATTGACGGAAAACCGGGCTAAAACCGATACAATCCAACCCACATAAAATGGGTACCACCGGCCAACCTGGCCACCGACATGGGATCACAAAGCTACAGAAAGGAAAAGGCATCCGCCGAGCAGTCGCAAGCATCATCGTCATCACCGGCTACCTCCGAACGGGCGACTCCGACTTCACCGTAGACCTTCATCGTCAAAGCCAACCCGCAAACAGCTACACAGAAACCATGACGGCACATGCCAACAGAAGGCCACACGCGCGAACAACCGACAGCTCCGACTCTGACGACGATCATCACAAGGAAAATATGCAGGACTTGCGCCGACCGTGCCCTAAAGAGCACATCGGACACGCCGGGAAGATCCGACTACCGAAGCCCGAGCCGCGACCAGAGTTCCTCTCGACGCCATCATCGTTGCCAAACAGAAATCAGCGCCCCCGAAAAGGCCGCCTCAGCAAACTACGCGGCGAAGATGCCGCAAACCACGCGGCGAAGATGCCGCAACCCATGCGGCGAAGAAGCCGCCATCCACCGGTCTCCCCGTCGTTGCCGGCTCCGAGACAATGCCCCCAAGGAGGAGAAAGACGCGAAGACGCCTCCATCGCCCGATCCAGCGGATCTGAGGTTTCCCTCCGGAGCCAAAGCTGTGGGGAGAAGCAGGAGCACCTCCACGATGACGCTTCCAAGAAAGATCGCGGCACCCGCAGGTGCCGCCGTCACCGGCTCCGAAGAAGACCGGAGCAAGGATTTCTCCCGGAGATGGCCACCTGCACCCACCGACCGCCGCCCATCAACCACCACCTGCCGAGGCCGACCTCAATCTGCCACGGGATCCCACGATCCACCATGAGCAGACACGCACCGCCCCCTGGCCATAGCCGCCATCCACCACCGCAGCACCACGGCAACCACCACCACCGCAGCCACCAAAGCCGCAACGCGAAGTGCAGTACCCAAATCGAAGAGCTAGCACACACCAGATCCAGATCGAAGCCGCACAAAGAGAGCAGCAGCGCAGACGAGCAACTCCTCCATCTGCAGCGCACCTCGCGCTCCAGAGCAGCACAGCCGCCACGCCCAGCCGGTCGCCACGCCCGCCGCGCGCCAGCCGCTGCCGCGTCCGGCCGTCAAACCGCGCCCCACGCGTGCATCTGGGACCGAGCGCCGCCGCGCGCACGCACGCCGTCCACGCCCAAGTCACGACGGAGCCCGGACCAAGGCCGCCGCCCCGGCGTCCCATCCGCCGCCCGCAGCCGACGCAGCCAGATTCATGCCGCGCCGACGTGAATCACCGCCTGCTCGCGCCGCACCAACACACCCCCGCGCCATCCAGCCCCGGCGCCGTGCGCTCGCCCGCGACCTCGCCACGCTCCGCCCCGCCTGCGCGCTCCGGGAAGACGCAGCCACCGCGCGCTCGCGCATCGCCGCAGGAAGGGGAAAAAATGCCTCGCCGCCACCTTCCCTGGGGCACGCGCGGGCTTCGCGGGCGGCCCCTCCGGCGGCGGCGATGCGGGGGAGTGGGGAGAGGAGGGCCTTGCGGTGGCGGCGCTAGGTTCCCCGTGCCGCCCGAACAAGGCGACGCGGGGGTTAGTCTGCTGGCTTTACGAACTTTGACTTCATATAAAAATCTGACACGTGGAGTAGAAACCGGAGGGAGTACAATTGTACACACATGAGTACTCAAAAAAAATGTACACACATGCAAAAACTACCAGAAAGTTTGGAACGTGACAAGTGTCCAGGAAGCTTTAGGAAACGATTTGGTGCCAAAATAACGGCGAGGACAAGTCTCCTCACCATGTACGTATACGTACGAGTCCTGGGTTGCTTCCATAACCGACACGGCGTGACAAGTCTCCCCTCACCATATACACGTACTTGTCCTTTTTTTTTTTATTGACACAGCACCACTTAAAAAAAAGTCCGTCGACAGATCGAGCCGGTCGACAGGTACGTGATGGCGTCGCCGGCTGCAGGCGCATACTCGTGTCTTTGGCCGGCCGCCAGGGTTTGCACCGCGCCACGGCGGCGTCCGGCCTCCCCCTTCTCCCCGCTCGGCGCCCCTGCTCGCGTACGTCTACCGCGAATGGCGCCGCGCTCCCTGTCCATGTCACTGTCGGCGCTGCGCCCGCGCGTGCACCGCTGCGATTCTGATCCCGAGAGCGCGCCTTGGAGCGATCCGGCCGTCGACCACCACTACGATGTCGTGGACATGGACCACAGAGACGAAACCGATGCCGATTTGCTTCTGGGCGGCCCGGCCGTCGAGGAGCCCCGCGAGCGCGCGGTCACCACGGACATCGGTGAGGACGTGGACGACGAAGATCATCACGATGTCGTGGCCATGGTCCTCAGCAATGGCACCGACGCCTTGGTTCTGAGCGGCCCGGCCGTCGAGGAGCCCCGCGAGCTCGCGCCCACCACGGGCATCGGCGAGGCCGTGGACGACGAAGACCATCACGATGTCCTGGCCATGGTCGTCAGCGATGGCACCGACGACTTGGTTCTGAGCGGCCCGGCCGTCGAGGAGCCCCGCGAGCTCGCGCCCACCACCCTCCATGGCGAGGGCTCGCACGACGACGTGGACGACTGGGGCGACCTCGACGACGTCGTGTATCCCGCGGGGCTGACCATCGGGGAGATCAAGGAGTTCAAAAACACGGACTTCAGCCGGGCCGCCATCAACGAGCGGTTCCGGCGCGAGTCCAAGGAGGCGAAGGCCGCCGTGATAGGCGCCGTCACGGGCGTGGTCCGCCCACTCTGGGAGCTCCTCGGCGACCTGAGGAGCCTCAAGAGCGTCTTCGACACCCAGGAGTTCCATATAGGCATGCCCTTCGGCGCCATCATGACGTGTATGGGGATGTACCAACTGTGGAAGCTTAGTCCCTCCACGTGCATCGAGATCGCCATGTACTACGCCTTCTACAAGCTCAGCGACATCGCGGCCGACGTCCGGCGGCGGGGCTTCTCCCCCGACTGGATAATCCGGATTAAACTCGGTGAGTCCATCTCCCCACCTTATGTTTTCTTTGTTAGGGTTTAGGGTTTAGGTTCTGTCTAAACTAAGTAAGGTTTTCAGAGGATCTCTGTAACTAATTGCATTATTTTACCTTACAGTTAAAGTACTTCACCGCAGGATTCCACAGTCTGGAGTATTTTTTTACTAACCTTTGCAATTATACGTGTTATCTGCGCAGGTATAATCATCGCTCTACTTGTCAAATATCGTAGCAAAAGCACTGTGCCCCTTGGTGATTATATCAGGTTAGTAGTAAGAGATAAATTTGACTTCCTACTAGCCCATAATGTCTGTCAACACCAAAAAAGTTACTCGTTTAGTTAATGTTGATCATTCTTCCTTTCCGAGGAGATCACATTCTTTGTTGATTTACACATCTCCGGTTTGTTGCATGTTGCCTCGTAAAATTGTACCTGGTCGGATAAGGCTGAGAACTACTCTTATAAACTCTATAATAGGTTTGATTGAATCTAACTTAGACCAATTGTTATCAAAGTGTGGAGTGGGTAAATCATGTCCCCTGCATCTAAAATCGAAAAAATGTGAAAAAAGCGTAAATTTGAAGAATTTTTTTGCAGTATGTTATTAGAGACCACGACATGTGTCCAAATATAATTTTCTTTGATATCCAAGATTCTTAAGGAAATTTTCTGCCCAGATTCAATATTTTGAATAGCTATACAAACAAAGCCTAGTCCATTCTAGGATCGTCGACATGTCAATGATTATGCAATTGTTTGAAGGTTTGGCTAACATGCGTGCATCCTATCAACTGTGACGCAGGGTAGCGATCT
This sequence comes from Triticum aestivum, assembly GCF_018294505.1. NCBI lineage: Eukaryota > Viridiplantae > Streptophyta > Magnoliopsida > Poales > Poaceae > Triticum > Triticum aestivum. The sequence continues at coordinate 461,984,056 of NC_057807.1, read as the reverse complement.
TCATGATCTATTTTTTTTCGGTGGGATGCGACGTGCTGGGTATGAAGAAATACGCGAGAATGATTCTCCCAATGGTCCTCGAGATGGCAAAACATCCAATGGCAACGACAATACAGTGCAAACGAGTGAAAGCTACAGGGGAGGTTGAATATTGCGAAGTCGAAAGATAGATGAAACAAAATGTAATATGTTGGGAGGATGATGTTTCGTAAGCATGTAAAATGGCCAAGTTCAAACTAATATTCAGTTGATTTTGTGTACATACCTCACAAATGAGCATGAGTTCAAACTTGAAATTCCACATGTTTATCACTGTGCTAGCATTATTCTTTTTTTAGTTTCTTTGAAAACTTTGAAATGTGGTTTCATTGAGTTTTCATCGTAAACATGGTTTCTACCTGATATTTTCTTTTTCCACGTACACATGAATTGGTCGATGAGAAGTGGTGATAATCAATCTTCTAGATAGGTGTAAACTAAATGATTCTTGTATCATTTCCCGTTGATTTTTTTGGATGTTGGAGTGTATCTAGGTCTTAAAATTAAGAGCAAAAACGGCACAGTTTTGGAGAAAAAACGACCTTTCGTCGAAGAAGATCATGGGTACACAACTTCACGGTTTGAAGCGACGGTGATGTGAATTTAACATCGGTGTATTTCTACTAGGCATGCTATAGGGCCTATATGGAACATCTCCGTTCCATCAAAATCAGTTTCACTTCACCAAATTCACTTAGGAGCAGTTTCATAGAGTTGTGGCTTTACCAAAGATAATGTTTGGATTCCATCTAGTTCCAGCTTCAAGAACGACTATTTGATTGGTATCCCCTTGCTGGTGGCAGTGGTGGATAATTTTCCGTCAACTCCAGCTTCTAGAGTTTTTTAGAGCACCCGTGAAGAGCTTCACAAAAAACAAGGAGTTGTACCCAGATTCCCATTCTTTTACGGAGCGGCATATTGTTGAGCTACCTCGTTTGGCTTGCATTTTCTAGATTTGGCTTGCGTTTTCTAAAGAGGGCATGTGATGATGCGTGTGTGTGCCTTTTCATTGTAACAAAAAACTGTATATAATCGAGGTAACTTTGCATTGTATTTAGCGCCCTGAAATCAACGTACTTTTCATCAGAACAGCCTCTTAATAATATCAACTTTAGATGACATCATGTAAATAGTACAAATAGTACATAAGTTGAAATGAGGTTTATCGTCTCAAAATTAAAAAACAGTTCATTTGTTTTCAAAGAATTGTCATGCATTCATCAAACTTAAAAGCAAATAATCATGTGGAAACCACCCTGTCCATGAGAAGTCGGTGGATCAGTATTTGGAAGATATGAAACTGACATGCGGTGAAAGAAATACTGCATTTATCCTTGTGTTCGAATTTCATTTTCAGGTTTACATAACACCTCCCCTACATCCGGCATTTAGTTTTTAACAAGAATGTTCATAACTTCTAAACCTGCCTTACATCAAGTCTTCACATAGAGGTCTCATAACAGACCGACCCCTGAGGCTCATCTCCGGCCAAAAGAATCATCATATGGAGAAACGTAGCCAGGATACCACACAATCCTGAATATTTCTTTTATTCCGCCTCTCATTTTCAATAGATTAACAAAAGAAATCAGAACTCGCCTTCCATACTTCTTCAATCCCGCCACGTCGAACATGAATGTACCAACGTTCAGAAAGAAAAGTGGCAACCTACCATGAAATACCATTTTAGTTAGAGCACTACTAGATAAATCAAAATATGGCAACATGGGTAAGAACAATGAAAGAATGTAAAAGAAAGGCTGTATAATTGCTACGAATTATTTAGGGAACATTAAAGTTAGTTCTAACTAAATCTTAGGTCCAATGTATATCACACTGATATTAGGGATAGCTGAACAATTGAATATAAAGACTTTGATTGGATGCTGCATGGTGTAGCAATTCTTATCTACTGAGGACTTCTAATATGATTCACAATTCAAACTGATCAGTGATTACCAGCCTCTAATAGATAAGATACCAATGGAGAACAGAAAACAGATATCTTTCTGGGGAAGGATTACAATTGCCAAGGATGTGCTACCACTAACAAGAACAGTGTACTATGTATGTTCGTGTAAGCTCCTACAACAGGTAATCCATGGGGGCATTGTTCCTCTAGATGAGTGCCTGCTTCAATGATTCAATGATAGGTCAAAGCCAAAGTGCTAACAAGCCATTTTCCTCCTAAAGTCCCAGTGCTTCTTTTGGTCCCCATGCAGCCTGAACTGTGATGCTCTCTGAATTGATTCGAAATTCGGGAATAGGCCTTCAACACATCAGTGCTATTTGACTAAGGTGATCAGACAAATCGAAGATGAAAATTCAAAAACATGTTATAGCACCTTGGTCCTTTCTCTGCCATCATGAAGAGTACCTCTATCTTTTGGCCATTAATTATGACACTAGCTTCAGAACAGGCATTCGGCATGGGATGTGATAGTTATGTCTCCCACTAGATGGTACGTATAACTGCAAAAATATTTCGGTAGCAGGTCTCTTACCAAACAACACAGACAAGTCACACTTTTAAATGAGATGACCCAGGCTCAACAGTTGCAGCTTCAAGCCCTCTCATCAATGTGCCTATATCAAACCGCTGTAGATGTACCAACATGGATTTGGTGACAGCAATGAATGCTTGACAACCAGAATATTATGTTTTGAGCCAGATACAGTATGTATGGCCAAGGAGAAGCGATTGCTAACACAAAGCTCTCATCTGGTTAGCTTTGTATGGTAGGATTTTGACGGCAAATATTTTACACGAGGGACTGGCCATACATGAAAGCATGCCCTTAAGACCTAGCTCCAGAGACAACATCCTTGTTCCCACTGCAACTATGCCAACATAATGTTAACATACAGGCAGTTTCTTGTGCCTGTGTTGTGATCCTTTTTCAAACCAACATAAACCAGCCTTGTAGGGGATGCAGCTACCAGATGAAGAAATCATATAATGGTTAATGTATTTCAAGTTCTTTTCATCCTCATTCTTATAAACCAGAATCTGCAATCTTATGTCTTGGAAGGAGAAGCGGCAGAGGAGAACAACATATTTCCAGAGCTCCTAGATTCTCGTGGTCAATACTGTTTCTGATAAACTTGTGTTCTCCTATTTTAGTCCATCACTGTGAACTATCTCATTAACTAGTTCTATAACGGCAGTTCACAATTAGTAGAGGATACCAAACAATTTAAAGCTGGTGCACTTAATTACCAAACAAAGTAGTCTTACAATGCATACTGACCTGATAATATCAAGAAGTACATATTTATTCTTGAAATCCTTAAGGGCCATGAAAAGCAAGAACCCTGCATCGAAAAGTTTTCAATAAGCACCACATATGATGAGAAAAGGTAGCTTAAATCATTACAAACAACAAAGCAAAATGGCATGCAATCTGCAAAGGTGAAGATCTGTTCTGAATTTCGATAGACGCGATTAAAGGTCAAAATTGATACTTAATGTTGTTGTTATTTTCTGTGTGGGAAAGCTGTTGAACAAGGAATCCAGAAGGTCAAATGATGATTATAGAACTAATAACTGGTGAAGAAGGGGAGCCTTGGCGCAGTGGTAAAGCTGCTGCCTTGTGACCATGAGGTCATGGGTTCAAGTCCTGGAAACAGCCTCTTACAGAAATGTAGGGAAAGGCTGCGTACTATAGACCCAAAGTGGTCGGACCCTTCCCTGGACCCTGCGCAAGCGGGAGCTACATGCACCAGGTTGCCCTTTTTTTTTAGAACTAATAACTGGTGACACAAGTTCTTAATCATGCTGTCTTATGGTAGTATACCACACAGCCATCAGTTTGTTGTTTGGAAATTATTCATTAAATATAAGATCTTGAAGTGTTGTCTATAGAAGTAGTAGGTAAGGATGGAGATGCAAAAGTAATGGCACTACTTGAGCCAATGATAGGATATGCATTATAATTTCAAAATGTTTGTACATTTGAGTTAATCGGATACTGATATATTCCATTATAGTGGCTACTGTTTGAAGAATCAAAATAAGCAGAAGTTACTATAGAACTTTTTGGACCGTAAGCTTCAAATGTGGAGACCTAGCTTCAACAAGAAAGATTAATACAGTAGTATATTTATTTATTTCAGTTTGACTTTTGCTCACTACAGGAATACCAGGAATCCATTCATGCTACGAATGATAACATTCTGCTGGTGCTTCATAATGGGTCAAGTTGAGTAACCATGAGATCTTGATGCAATGATCCAGCTTCTTTCTACATGTAACTACATTAGTATTTGTGAGATTCTAGGAGACTTATTATGTATAACAATTGACTTTAGGATTTTACTTGCAGCACAAAAGTACACTACATGAAAGATGTTACATTGCTGCATTTATGAATGTTGTTATAGGTCCAAGAATGGCGTCACGCATCAGCTTATTCCCCACCCACCCCCACCACAAAATGAGTCAGTCATGAGAAGGCAGAGAGCATTAGTTCAGTTAAAAGAGTAAATACCAAATTTCAGTCGGTTAATTAAACTGTTGGATTTGCGCAGCCGATGCAGTTCCGATGATATGACACTGAGCTTATATATGATGTAGCCAAGAGCAGCATCAACGAAGATGGGAGGGGCTGCCCTCCACAGTTGGTAAACACCAACGAGTCCAGCAAAAACACCTACAGGCAAAGATAACTCAGTATTCAGTAACAAAAGCAGGGTTCAGAGACAGCATATCAGAATCGCCTGCGGGAACAACTGAAGCACACCAAAGAGCATGCCAATCTGGTAGTCTTCGAGGTCGTAAACTGTGTTGAGAGAGCGCATGTCGGAAATGTTGAGGAGCAGGGGGCGGAACATGTCGGCCGTCGCCGCCTTCAGCGCCTCCCATCCCTCAGTCATTCCCCTATTCTGGAAGCAATGTCCCCCCGTGCGACGACGACGAAAAACGGAGCAGCGCTGAAGAGTGAATGCCGTAGTTTAGGAGTCATCCGGAGTAGTAATTCTCATGGAATTAACCAAAGTGAATCAGGGGGGAAATAGTTACTGTACCACTGTCCGTGGAGACACCGAGGACGGTGACAAGGAAGCCCTCAGGGGAAGCTCCCTGATCCCGGCACGCATGGGAAGGATGGCGCTGCGACCATCTCCGCTCCGAGGAGCCGTTATTGTATGCGCCGACATGTGTGCGGCGGCGCTTCCACCGCACCGTAGAGCCACCATGCTAGGGGAGGATGGATACAAACAATGGCGGCGGTGTGATGGCAATAAGCAGCTTCGATTGAGAGGATTTGTGGAGAATACGATGAAGGATAGGGCTGTGGAGGTCTGGGAGGAGTGTGGGTGAAGGTTGCTCGGAGAAGCGGTGACGGCGCGCCGCCTCGGCGGGGAAGACGGGAGTGACGGGTTCACTGCTCTCCCCTCTCCCCTCTTTACAGGATTCAGGAATCAGGATTCGGGAGCCTAAGAGAAGGATGGACGGGGCCGCGCGGAGGAGAGTACAGAAAGGTACGGCGGGCTCGTGCAGGGAAGAGGGCGGCAGGGGACCGGCGATAACGGCGGGGGTGGCGGAGGAGCTCCGGCGGCGGAGGGACTGTCGGACGGGGACTCGGAGCTGGGCGAACGGGACGAACAGGGCAGAGCGTGTTTTTTTAGGGTAATTTTTGCCAGGGGCGATCCTGTCCTTTTCCATTTCCTAATTCCCGTAAAATTAACTAAAACTTGATTATCTTTTGTGGAGATTTCTTTTTTGCAAAAAATATTTTTTTAGGGTACGCAAATTACGTACCATAGCTTTATAGAAGGAGAAAAAATTAGTACATGACACGCCACATCCGACTATCTCAGGACAGCCACACACGACAACACAACTAGAACGCGGGAAAACCTGCCCAAAACCGAAACACCTCACCGCGTCTTGGTCGACATCGAACACCTCCAAAGAACAGCAACTCCAGCTTCCTTTGGATTCATCCGCGACGGACGACCATAAATAGCGCCGGAGGAGAGCGGTCAGGGCCACGACGAGCACCGGAGTAGCGCCAACAGGAAACTCAGTCTCCTCGCACGATGCTCCCAACAGAGAAACGACGTCGCAGACGCCGCCATCATGCCACTCTAGAGGACCAAGGCTTTCGTCCGGAGACAACTGCCAACACCAAGCACGAGGGAGATGGCGACACACTCGACGTCGCCTCCAGAGAGGGGAATGACACCCGCGGGTGCCATCGACGTCGGCCGGCCAAAACCGGACAGGATTTTCATCCGCAATGTTGCACATCTCCACTCCGATGAGGTACCGGGCAGCACCGTTCTTGAAGCCTCACACCGCCGTCACCGCAGCAAATCCGCCGAAGCCGCGTAGCCGTGGTCCAACACCACCCGCACTGCCGAGAGAGCGCGAACCAGACCTCCACCAACATTATCGTCGAGAAGCAACCACCTCAACATAATAATAGAAAAGTTTACTAGAAGTACAAAACATCTCAACATAATAAAATTTACATCAAGATTCTGAAAGCACCGAACAACCACTACCATTGTCGCCAGAATGAGCCGACTTGACCTTGTCTACGACAGTCGAGAAGTCTTCGTGCACATGCTCATAAGGGCTAGTACTCTGGAGCCACAGTCGTTGCAGTTGAACCCTTACATAGATGTGAAGCAATTGACACAAAATCTCGTCACATGAGGAGAAACGCTAAACTCACTGCCCCAAAGAGCCGGCGGGAATCTACGACGGAGCTCCATCGACTACATCCAAAGACGAACTCGAGAAGGAATGAAGCTCGGAAGACAAACTCAAAGAAGAAGCGTTGCCATCCGCCCGAGTGTCACACCTGTGAGGAGTAAGAAAAAAATCCTAACCTAAACTGCTAACCGGGGCGGAGGCACCGGAATTCCCCTGTGCGCAGCCGGCCGCCAGAGTGTCAAGTAGAGGAGAGATGAATATAGGACCTTGCCCGCGAAGTCTAAAGGAAAGAGTTTGCCCTAGCCATCTAGGGTTAGGGGAAAAAGAAGAGAAAGTCACGTTTGCGGGTTGGGTCAAACTCAATATGGATGGATCATGGACCGAGGAAGGTAGAGCAGGAGCAGGCATGGTTCTACAAGATTGTCTTGGAAAAATTATTTTCTCTTTGTACAGGGATCTCTTCTCTTGTTGAGATGCATTTGAGGCCGAACTATGTGCTTGCGTAGAGGGTATTTTTCTTGCTATCCATCAGAGTTGTCCATGTGCGTGAAAATGGATTCTTTTGTGGTAGTGAATATGTTCAAGGAAAAGACACGAGTAGGTCTATATTTGCCTCCTTGATGAATGAGATCAAACATTTGATATCTCTTTGTACGACTAGTGTTATTCATATCAATCATAATCAAAATGTGGTTACCGATTATTTAGATAAATTTCCTAGAACTGAAGGTCCCTGGAGTTTGTGGACTTGTATAAGCTGGATTGTAATTCATTGGATCCTTGATTAATACAAATCTTGCCCGCAAAAAAGAGAATGAAAGAGGCACAGTCTAGGCAGAGGGATTGCGACCAATTTGATCTCATGATGGATGCTGTGACTGTTGCCGCGCGCTGACTTGCCTCGTCACAGGGCTCCTCAGATACCGGCCAATTGGTGGTATTTTTTTATATGTTTTTTGACATCTTTGTGTTGATGCCGCAGTAGACTATTCATTTTTTATGCACTTGAACTTCTTGTACAGAGTGGTTGCTTCATATATATAAAGCTGGGTGGATGCCTGTTTCAAGAGATGAAAGAGGCGTGAACCAATCGATGGTTGGTTGATTAGGAGGCACAAGGGTTCAAGTACTAGACTTGACACTGACCTCGCATTTTCCTGAATTTATTTTCAGGTCTTCCGGCGATGTGTGCTCAGTGGGAGAAGACGTTTCCGTCGACTACGAAGGCATCTGTGGCGACTTCGTGATGTGCCGACTCAGTCTCTCCGCGATGTGTCAGGCAGGTCCGAGATAGGTGGTCACGTTTAATATAACCGCGGGCAGTAGTTGGGCTGCCGACAGATGGGGCCGCGACAGACACCGAGAGGGCACGTGACGTGTCCACTTCATGTCCACGCGAACGCGCAAATTTGGACATAAGATACGTCAACACCAAGCGAACACGTTTTGGTTTGGAAAACGTTTGGAAACGGCGAGACGGCCGAACTCTCGGCCGGTCACCTCCCTCACGCGTGTCCAGCGGCCCCACCTGCTTATCCTTTCCACCGCTTTCCTTCTTCCCAAAACAGGACACATCTTGTCAATCCCCTCGCTCCCTTCCGCTCCTCTCTTTTCTCTGTATTCCGGTCAGGCCCCTCCGATGAGAGCCCTCCACCGCAGCATATCCTCTAGCCACGCCGCTCTATGCCCTTTTTCTCCTCCAGCCAGCGGAACCCACTGCCGCAGTCATGGGGCTACGAGCAGCGCCAGATCGCGGGGGTGCGAGTGAGCGGGCCGCGGTGGTGGTGCTAGGCGTCGAGCGCCGGAGATGGAAGCTGCGACCAAGGGCTGCCGGCAACTGGTGTTTTTTGCTGCAAGCTGCGACATGCAGACGACGGTGGGTGAAGCTCGCCAGCGAGTGCTACAAACACATCGGCTAAATGCTGGATTCAGCGCAATTTTCTACTTCCACAGATGATTTAGTTTGCTGAACCAGATCCAAATTTTCATTGTATGCTACCATCCCTTTTGTGGTTTGCTGGAACAGTGCCATTTTTTTGCTACCACCGCTTTCTTGATTTGCTGGAACCAGCGCTCAGCTCTGTATTTTTGCTACGACCGGCCTTTTGATTTGCTGGAACAAGCATCAATTTTTGCTACCACCATGTTTTTGTTTGATGGAATTGCGTTTGATTTCTCTTTTTTTGCTACCAACCGTTTTTTGTTTGCTGGAACCAGAGCAGATATTTGCTACCAGCGCCATTTGTTGCGAGACCACGCCGTGGTCGCCATTGATTTTTGCAGGGGGCGTGATGTTTTGCTGGAACCTGCATGATTTTTTGCTACAACCGGTGGCATTTTTTGTTACGACCAGCAAAGTGAGGGTGAGGTACAACACGAGCTGCCGAGCTCGACGGCCATTGTTGTGGCCGGTGGCCGTTCTGCTGCAATGGTTTTATTTATTTTTGACGCGTCAATGGAGGGCTTACGTCTGCCTGAACCTTATATTACCAGAAGTACCAATTACATAGAGATCAGAGGTACAAGGAGGAAGGAGATGAAGGAGCAAACTAGAGGGAAAACAAAAACGGGTAGAAGGCTATATTCTCCCAGCTAAATGAAACAACGTAGAGCTCCAGTCTCGAAGCAGGTTTTTAATTGGCCAAGCTTTTTCATCCTTGGAGACGACGGCGACGGCAAGGCATTTTTGCTGCCACCGTATCGATTTATTGCTACTACGGGCCTACATGGCTACATCCATTTTTCTCCATGAAACTACCAACTGATGCTTCAACAGGAGGCAACCAGCGCGGCGGCTATGTAGCTTGGAGCGGAGAGGGCGGTGCGGTGCTCCAACAGGAGGCGACCGCAAACAGGCGAGGGCGAGCGAACAACTGCAGAAGGCAAGAGCAGCCAGCGAGCACGGGAACGACGACGGCTGCACGCCTAGGATGACGACGACCTGATGTGGTGCTCGTCGACCTGATGCGGTGTGCCCTCGCGACCAGCCGAGGGCGCCCGTGGGCGACCGGCAAGCACGGCCGGCCGAGGACGAGCGGGGCGCTGCTCTCTCTCTTCTTTTTTTCTGTGGCGGAGAAATCCCCATGGTTCTGAGGTAGTCGGAAGAATAGTCAGATCTAAAGGTTGACAAAAGGCTGATCGTGTGGCTGGGACTCGACCGGCCCAGTGTTTCGGCCGGTCTGCCGGCGCCTAACACTGGCTTTTTGGTTTTGGATCGCGCGTCGGACCGACGTTTTTGTTCGTTTTGATCGCGTGGACGATTTGGATCGTCCCGTCGGAGTAGCCCCTAACTTCGCAGTCGATCCGTACGTGGCGCGAACCAAGTATCGTGCGTCACCGATCGATCCATGGCGATGGCGTGCTGCGGCTTGTCCCCTGGTGCGGCTCTCGTCGCCACGGTGCCGGCGCCGTCCTCCACCCCGCGCCTCGCGCACGCGCCGGCCCGCCTCCCACCCCCCGGGACTGCTCGTTCCTTAATCCTTACGCTGGCGATCTTGACTACGAGTCGACTCTGACCGATCCCATGCAGCGCTGCGCCGGTGGCCACGGTAACATCCCCGTACTTCCCTGGGCGCCGTCGATGTCGAGCTACGGCGAGCGCTTCACCCGGGATCCCGACGCCGACGAGGAGGAGGCGGCGGCGGCGCTGGCGGGCGCGTTCCGGCCCCTCCTGGACAACCTGAAGGGCCTGCTCTCCGCCCAGACCGTGTTCGACGTGGAGGACTACCACGTCGGCATGCCTTTCGGTGCGTAGGAATACACGCGCAGGATGATTATTAACCGAGACACCAGTGATTAACATTGGTGTGCGCGTGAGCAGGAGCCCTCCTGGCGTGCGTGGGGCTGCGGCAGGTGTGGAAGATGGATCCCTCGACGTGCCTGGACTTGGTGCTCGGCTGCTCGCCTACACCTTCTACAAGCTCAGCGTCCTTGTAGCCGACGTACGGAAACGGGGCTTTTGCAACGACCTTATCACCCGGGTCCAGCTCGGTTAGTCGTCGCTTCCATTGATCCCGAGTAAATTGCAGAAAACCACCACTTTAAAGACAAGCTTTGCGAAAACCACTACAATACATTTTTTTGCAAAAAAACACCGTGTCTACGGTAATTTTTTTGCAGAAAGCACTAATCGGCGGATTGGAGCGTTTTAAGCATGTTTATGACAGGTGGGTCCAGATTTTGCCGACGTGGCGTAATGGCTCTGTCAAAACAGCGTTAGATGGGGGATTTTACAAGGAGGCCCTTACGTCAAAATAAAAAAAGCAATCAGCTCCATGGACGAGCTCTTCTTCGCCAGCGGCGTGGCCGCGCCGGCGATGCAGCCCCAACGACGCGGACAGAGATGACCCGATCCCGACGGGGTCTGGACGAACTGGAGGGAGGCGAGGCGGTTCCCGACAGGTCCGTCTGCTGTCACCGCCGGTGAGGACTGCCCGAGCTGGGGAGGACCAGCGGGCTCAGGCACACCACAAACCTCGAGATCCCGTCGCCGTTGGCGCCTGATCCATCGGGCCTGCCGCGCCGCTGGTGACGGTGATGGTGCCTGGCCGGGGAGGGCGACGGGAACCACCAGCTGCTGCTTGTGCTGCCTCCTGGGGACTCGGGCTCCTCGTCCACCGGCCGTGGCAGCGACGAGGATGACGTGTCCGGCCTGCGCGAGGCAACGGCGGCGGCGGGCCTGGGCGAGGGAACGGCGGCGGCGGGCCTGGGCGAGGCAACGGCGGCGACGAGCCTGGCGAGGCAACGGCGGCGGTGGGCCTGGGCGAGGGAACGGCAGCGGCGGGCCTAGCTAGGCAACGGGGGCGACGAGCCTGGCGAGGCAACAGCGACGGTGGACCTGGTGAAGATAAGATGAACCAGTTTTTTTCTTTTTTCTTCCAATGACAGGTGGACCCACATAGGGATGATAACGTTACCAGACGTTGCCGTTACATGCGAGATGTTAAGCGGTGCCACATCAGCCTGACTGGCGGGTCCCCTCTGTCATAAACTCACTTATCTGAGCCCGATCCGCCGATCAGTGTTTTCTGAAAAAAGATTACCGAAGACATGGTGTTTTCTGCAAAAAAAAAAATGTATTGTAGTATTTTTCGCAAAGCTTGCCTCCAAAGTGGTGGTTTTATGCAATTTACTCATTGATCCCTTATATAAGATCCTATGTGAAAACATGGCTTCCTCTTCTTTCTGAGCTAAACTGAACTGAACTTTTCGTGATGAACGCAGTCATCGGCCTCACAATGGCCTTCAAGGACATCCACAAAAGCATTGCCCCCTTTGATTACATCAGGTAATTACTATTAATTCGTGCGTTTCATTGAACCTGGTTACGATTACAGTTCAAATATGCCGATGTTCTAATCAGGGAGCTGATGTATGCATGTCTCGTGCAAGGTTCCCATTTTCTTCCTTTATACCGTGTTGGTACTTGCGGACTTGAGCGGCGTGAAGAAGCTCGTGAGTCCTTTATTCAATTTCTTGTGGGCGCTATTCAAGACCAAACCCGGTAGACGCGAGCTGATGCGCATCCTGGTATTTGATGAATTCAACTACATAAGGGTGCTCACACTATGTGGAGGTGGGCTGAGCAACCCTCTGTCTTCTGCTCATCTCGCCACCACAGCGTCGCCATTCTTGTGCACGTCTCTGTGGTGACCTCCTGTAATTTCTAAACTTTCTCCCCTATCAATGCAATGATACGCCATCTAGACGTATTCAAGAAAAAAAACTATGTGGAGGTGGGCCAAAGACGGAGGGCATATCGGATGCCCAACAGATGGAGGTGAACCAAACACTGGATCGACTGCTTCGTCTGATTGATGAGCACATTGAGCCAGAGCCAGAGAAGGGCGTACTGACAGCTGCCTAATGGCTGATGTGCCAAATACTAGTTCTGATGCCTCGTGTGAATGCTAAGATGCTTGGGATAAAGATGGAGGGTGCACCCGATGCCCGACCAGTGGAGGTGGACCAAATCCTAGCTCTGGTGTCTCTTGTGATCAAACCCTATCTCTGGTGCCTCTTGTGAATGATGAGGTGACTGGGTCAAGGATGGAGGGCGTACCCGATGACCAGACAGTGGAGGTGCACCAAACACTACCTCGGAAGCTTCGTGTAAAAGATAAGGGGCGTGTTTTGAAGGAAATATGCCCTAGAGGCAATAATAAAGTTACTATTTATTTCCTTATTTCATGATAAATGTTTATTATTCATGCTAGAATTGTATTAACCGGAAACATAATACATGTGTGAATACATAGACGAACATAACGTCACTAGTATGCCTCTACTTGACTAGCTCATTAATCAAAGATGGTTATGTTTCCTAACCATAGACATGTGTTGTCATTTGATTAATGAGGTCACATCATTAGGAGAATGATGTGATTGACATGATCCATTCCGTTAGCCTAGCACTTGATCGTTTAGTATGTTGCTATTGCTTTCTAAATGACTTATACATGTTTCTGTAACTATGAGATTATGCAACTCCCGTTTACCGGAGGAACACTTTGGGTGCTACCAAACGTCACAACGTAACTGGGTGATTATAAAGGAGTACTACAGGTGTCTCCAAAGGTACATGTTGGGTTGGCGTATTTCGAGATTAGGTTTTGTCACTCCGATTGTCGGAGAGGTATCTATGGGCCCTCTCGGTAATGCACATCACTATAAGCCTTGCAAGCAATGTAGCTAATGAGTTAGTTACGGAATGATGCATTACGTAACGAGTAAAGAGACTTGCCAGTAACGAGATTGAACTAGGTATTGGATACCGACGATCGAATCTCGGGCAAGTAACATACCGATGACAAAGGGAACAACGTATGTTGTTATGCGGTTTGACCTATAAAGATCTTCGTAGAATATGTAGGAGCCAATATGAGCATCCAGGTTCCGCTATTGGTTATTGACCGAGAATAGTTCTAGGTCATGTCTACATAGTTCTCGAACCCGTAGGGTCCGCACGCTTAAGGTTTCGATGACAGTTATATTATGAGTTTATGAGTTTTGATGTACCGAAGGAGTTCGGAGTCTCGGCTGAGATCGGGGACATGACGAGGAGTCTCGAAATGGTCGAGACGTAAAGATCGATATATTGGACGACTATATTCGGAGTTCGGAAAGGTTCCGAGTGATTCGGGTATTTTTCGGAGTACCGGAGAGTTACGGAAATTCGCCGGGGAGTATATGGGCCTTATTGGGCTTTAGGGGAAAGAGAGAGGAGAGGTTGGGCGCCCCCAAGGCCTAGTCCGAATTGGACTAGGGAGAGGGGCTGCGCCCCCTCCTTCCTTCTCTTCTCTTCCCCCTTTCCTTGACTCCTACTCCTACTACTTGGAAGGGGGGAAATCCTACTCCCGGTGGGAGTAGGACTCCTCCTTGGTGCGCCTCCTCCTAGGCCGGCCACCCCTCCCTTGCTCCTTTATATATGGGGGCAGGGGGGCACCTCTAGGAACAACAACACAAGTTGATCTACGGATCGTTCCTTAGCCGTGTGCAGTGCCCCCTCCACCATATTCCACCTCGGTCATATCATCGCGGAGTTTAGGCGAAGCCCTGCGCCGGTAGAGCATCATCATCGTCACCACGCCGTCGTCTGACGGAACTCATCCCCAACACTTTGCTGGATCGGAGTCCGGGGATTGTCATCGAGCTGAACGTGTGCTGAACTCGGAGGTGCTGTACGTTCAGTACTTGGATCGGTCGTATTGTGAAGACGTACGACTACATCAACTGCGTTGTCATAACGCTTTCGCTTATGGTCTACGAGGGTACGTGGACAACACTCTCCCCTCTCGTTGCTATGCCATCACCATGATCTTGCGTGTGCGTAGGAATTTTTTTGAAATTACTACGTTACCCAACAGTGGCATCCGAGCCAGGTTTTATGCGTTGATATTATATGCACGAGTAGAACACATGTGAGTTGTGGGCGATACAAGTCATACTGCTTACCAGCATGTCATACTTTGGTTCAGCGGTTTTGTTGGATGAAGCGGCCCGGACCGACATTACGCGTACGCTTACGCGAAACTGGTTTTACCGCCGTGCTATGCACACAGGTGACTAGCGGGTGTCTGTTTCTCCAACTTTAGTTGAACCGAGTGTGGCTACGTCCGGTTCTTGCGAAGGTTAAAACAACACCAACTTGACGAACTATCATTGTGGTTTTGATGCGTAGGTAAGAACGGTTCTTACTCAGCCCGTAGCAGCCACGTAAAACTTGCAACAACAAAGTAGAGGACGTCTAACTTGTTTTTGCAGGGCATGTTGTGATGTGATATGGTCAAGACGTGATGCTATATTTTATTGTATGAGATGATCATGTTTTGTAACCGAAGTTATCGGCAACTGGCAGGAGCCATATGGTTGTCGCTTTATTGTATGAAATGCAAACGCCCTGTAATTGCTTTACTTTATCACTAAGCGGTAGCGATAGTCGTAGAAGCAATAGATGGCGTAAACGACAACGATGCTACGATGGAGATCAAGGTGTCGCGCCGGTGACGATGGTGATCACGACGGTGCTTCGGAGATGGAGATCACAAGCACAAGATGATGATGGCCATATCATATCACTTATATTGATTGCATGTGATGTTTATCCTTTATGCATCTTATCTTGCTTTGATTGACGGTAGCATTTTAAGATGATCTCTCACTAATTATCAAGAAGTGTTCTCCCTGAGTATGCACCGTTGCGAAAGTTCTTCGTGCTGAGACACCACGTGATGATCGGGTGTGATAGGCTCTACGTTCAAATACAACGGGTGCAAAACAGTTGCACACGCGGAATACTCAGGTTAAACTTGACGAGCCTAGCATATACAGATATGGCCTCGGAACACGGAGACCGAAAGGTCGAGCGTGAATCATATAGTAGATATGATCAACATAGTGATGTTCACCATTGAAAACTACTCCATCTCACGTGATGATCGGACATGGTTTAGTTGATTTGGATCACGTGATCACTTAGATGACTAGAGAGATGTCTGTCTAAGTGGGAGTTCTTAAGTAATATGATTAATTGAACTTAAATTTATCATGAACTTAGTCCTGGTAGTATTTTGCAAATTATGTTGTAGATCAATAGCTTGCGTTGTTGCTTTCATATGTTTATTTTGATATGTTCCTAGAGAAAATTGTGTTGAAAGATGTTAGTAGCAATGATGCGGATTGGATCCGTGATCTGAGGTTTATCCTCATTGCTGCACAGAAGAATTATGTCCTTAATGCACCGCTAGGTGACAGACCTATTGCAGGAGCAGATGCAGACGTTATGAACGTTTGGCTAGCTCAATATGATGACTACTTGATAGTTTAGTGCACCATGCTTAACGGCTTAGAATCGGGACTTCAAAGACGTTTTGAACGTCATGGACCATATGAGATGTTCCAGGAGTTGAAGTTAATATTTCAAGCAAATACCCGAGTTGAGAGATATGAAGTCTCCAACAAGTTCTATAGCTAAAAGATGGAGGAGAATCGCTCAACTAGTGAGCATGTGCTCAGATTGTCTGGGTACTTCAATCGCTTGAATCAAGTGGGAGTTAATCTTCCAGATAAGATAGTGATTGACAGAATTCTCTAGTCACCATCACTAAGTTACTAGAACTTCGTGATGAACTATAGTATGCAAGGGATGACGAAAACGATTCCCGAGCTCTTCGTGATGTTGAAATCGACGAAGGTAGAAATCAAGAAAGAGCATCAAGTGTTGATGATTGACAAGACCACTAGTTTCAAGAAAAGGGCAAAGGGAAAGAAAGGGAAACTTCAAGTAGAATGGCAAACAAGTTGTCACTCCCGTGAAGAAGACCAAAGCTGGACCAAAGCCTGAAACTGAGTGCTTACACTGCAAAGGAAATGGTCACTGGAAGCGGAAATGCCCTGAATATTTGGTGGATAAGAAGGATGGCAAAGTGAACAAGGGTATATTTGATATACAGTTATTGATGTGTGCCTTACTAGTGTTTATAGTAGCCCTGAGTATTTGATACTTGTTCGGTTGCTAAGATTAGTAACTCGAAACAGGAGTTACAGAATAAACAGAGACTAGTTGAAGGGGAAGTGACGATGAGTGTTGGAAGTAGTTCCAAGATTGATATGATCATCATCGCACACTCCCTATACTTTCGGGATTAGTGTTAAACCTAAATAAATGTTATTTGGCGTTTGCGTTGAGCATGAATATGATTTGATCATGTTTATTGCGATACGGTTATTCATTTAAAGTCAGAGAATAATTGTTATTCTGTTTACATGAATAAACCTTCGATGGTCATACACCCAATGAAAATAGTTTGTTGGATCTCGATCGTAGTGATACACATATTCATAATATTGATGCCAAAAGATGCAAAGTTAATAATGATAGTGCAACTTATTTGTGGCACTGCCGTTTGGGTCATATCGGTGTAAAGTACATGAAGAAACTCCATAAAGATGGATTTTTTGGAATCACTTGGTTATGAATCATTTGATGCTTGCGAACCGTGCCTTTTGGGCAAGATGACTAAAACTCCGTTCTCCGGAACAATGAACAAGCTACTGACTTTTTGGAAATAATACATACCGATGTATGTGATCCAATGAGTGTTGATGCTCGTGGCAAGTATCATTATTTTCTGACCTTCAGAAGATGATTTGAGCAGATATGGGTATATCTACTTAATGAAGCACAAGTCTGAAACATTTGAAAAGTTCAAAGTATTTTAGAGTGAAGTGGAGAATCATCATAACAAGAAAATAAAGTTTCTGCAATTTGATCGCGGAGACAAATATTTGAGTTACGAGTTTGGTCTTCAATTAAAACAATGTGGAATAGTTTCACAAACTCATGCCACCTGGAACACCACAGCTTAATGGTGTGTCCGAACGTCGTAATCGTACTTTACTAGATATGGTGCGATCTATGATGTCTCTTATCGGCTTACCACTATCGTTTTGGGGTTATGCATTAGAGACAGCTGCATTCACGTTTAATAGGGCACCATCTAAATCCGTTGAGACAACACCATATGAACTATGGTTTAGCAGTAAACCTAAGCTGTCGTTTCTTAAAGTTTGGAGTTACGATGCTTATATGAAAAAGGTTTTCAACCTGATAAGCTCGAACCCAAATCGGAGAAGTGCGTCTTCATAGAATACCCAAAGGAAACTGTTGGGTACTCCTTCTATCACAGATCCAAAGGCAAAACATTTGTTGCTAAGAATGGATCCTTTCTAGAGAAGGAGTTTCTCTCGAAAGAAGTGAGTGGGAGGAAAGTAAGAGCTTGATGAGGTAATTTGTACCTTCTCCCGAATTGGAAAGTAGTTAATCACAGAAATTAGTTCCAGTGATTCCTACACCAATTAGTGAGGAAGCTAATGATGATGATCATGAAACTTCAGATCAAGTTACTACAAAAACCTCGTAGGTCTACCAGAATAAGATCCGCACTAGAGTGGTACGGTAATCCTATTTTGGAAGTCATATTACTTGACCATAATGAACCTACGAACTATGAGGAAGCGATGATGAGCCCAGATTCCGCGAAATGGCTTGAGGCCATAAAATCTGAGATATGATCCATGTATGAGAACAAAGTATGGACTTTGATTGACTTGCTCGATGATCAGCAAGCCATGTTAATAAATGGATCTTCAAGAGGAAGACGGACACTGATAGTAGTGTTACTATCTACTAAGCTCGACTTGTTGCGAAAGGTTTTCGACAAGTTCAAGATGTTGAATACGATTAGATTTTCTCACTCGTATCGATGCTTAAGTCTGTCTGAATCATGTTAGCAATTGCCACATTTTATGAAATCTGGCAAATGGATGTCAAAACTGCATTCCTTAATGGTTTTCTTAAAGGAGAGTTGTATATGATACAACAAGAAGGTTTTGTCGATCCGAAAGGTGTTAACAAAATGTGCAAGCTCCAGCGATCCATCAATGGACTGGTGCAAGCATCTCGGAGTTGGAATATACGCTTTGATGAGTTGATCAAAGCATATGGTTTTATACAAACTTTTGGAAAGACCTGTATTTACAAGAAAGTGAGTGGGAGCTCTGTAGCATTTCTAATATTATATGTGGATGATATATTGTTGATTGGAAATGATATAGAAATTCTGGATAGCATGAAAGGATACTTGAATAAGAGTTTTTCAAAGAAAGACCTCGGTGAAGCTGCTTACACTTTGAGCATCAAGATCTATATTGATAGATCAAGACGCTTGATAAGATTTTTCAATGAGTACATACCTTGATAAATTTTTGAAATAGTTCAAAATGGAACAGTCAAAGAAGGAGTTCTTGCCCGTGTTGCAAGGTGTGAAGTTGAGTAAGACTCAAGACCCGACCATGGCAAAAATAGAAAGAGAATGAAAAGTCATTCCCTATGCCTCAGTCATAGGTTCTATAAAGTATGCTATGCTGTGAACCAGACATATTGTATACCTTGCTCTGAGTTTTGCAAAGGAATACAATTTTGATCTAAGAGTAGATCACTGGACATTGGTCAAAATTATCCTTAGTGGAATAAGGATATATTTCTCGATTATGGAGATGACAAAAAGGTTCGTCGTAAAGGATTACGTCGATGTAAATTTTGGCACTGGTCCAGATGACTTTAAGTCTTAATCTGGATACATATTGAAAGTGGGAGCAATTAACTAGAGTAGCTCCGTGCAGAGCATTGTAGACATAGAATATTCGCAAAATACATACGGCTCTGAATGTGACAGACCCGTTGACTAAACTTCTCTCACAAGCAAAACATGATCACAACTTAGTACTCTTTGGGTGTTAATCACATAGCGATGTGAACTAGATTATTGACTCTAGTAAACACTTTGGGTGTTGGTCACATGACGATGTGAACTATGGGTGTTAATCATATACAGATATGAATATTGGTGTTAAATCACATGGCGATGTGAACTAGATTATTGACTCTAGTGCAAGTGGGATACTGAAGGAAATATGCCCTAGAGGCAATAATAAAGTTATTATTTATTTCCTTATTTCATGATAAATGTTTATTATTCATGCTAGAATTGTATTAACCGGAAACATAATACATGTGTGAATACATAGACAAACATAACGTCACTAGTATGCCTCTACTTGACTAGCTCATTAATCAAAGATGGTTATGTTTCCTAACCATAGACATGTGTTGTCATTTGATTAATGGGATCACATCATTAGGAGAATGATGTGATTGACATGACCCATTCCGTTAGCCTAGCACTTGATCGTTTAGTATGTTGCTATTGCTTTCTTCATGACTTATACATGTTCCTGTAACTATGAGATTATGCAACTCCCGTTTACCGGAGGAACACTTTGGGTGCTACCAAACGTCACAACGTAACTGGGTGATTATAAAGGAGTACTACAGGTGTCTCCAAAGGTACATGTTGGGTTGGCGTATTTCGAGATTAGGTTTTGTCACTCCGATTGTCGGAGAGGTATCTCTGGGCCCTCTCAGTAATGCACATCACTATAAGCCTTGCAAGCAATGTAGCTAATGAGTTAGTTACGGAATGATGCATTACTAACGAGTAAAGAGACTTTCCAATAACGAGATTGAACTAGGTATTGGATACCGACGATCGAATCTCGGGCAAGTAACATACCGATGACAAAGGGAACACCGTATGTTGTTATGCGGTTTGACCGATAAAGATCTTCATAGAATATGTAGGAGCCAATATGAGCATCCAGGTTTCGCTATTGGTTATTGACCGAGAATAATTCTAGGTCATGTCTACATAGTTCTCGAACCCGTAGGGTCCGCACGCTTAAGGTTTCGATGACAGTTATATTATGAGTTTATGAGTTTTGATGTACCGAAGAAGTTCGGAGTCCCGGATGAGATCGGGGACATGACGAGGAGTCTCGAAATGGTCGAGACGTAAAGATCGATATATTGGACAACTATATTCGGAGTTCGGAAAGGTTCCGAGTGATTCGGGTATTTTTCGAAGTACCGAAGAGTTACGGGAATTCGCCGGGGAGTATATGGGCCTTATTGGGCTTTAGGGGAAAGAGAGAGGAGAGGTTGGGCACCCCCCAAGGCCTAGTCCGAATTGGACTAGGGGGAGGGGATGCGCCCCCTCCTTCCTTCTCTTCTCTTCCCCCTTTCCTTGACTCCTACTCCTACTACTTGGAAGGGGGGAAGGGGGGAATCCTACTCCCGGTGGGAGTAGGACTCCTCCTTGGTGCGCCTCCTCCTAGGTCGGCCACCCCTCCCTTGCTCCTTTATATACGGGGGCAGGGGGGCACCTCTAGGAACAACAACACAAGTTGATCTACGGATCGTTCCTTAGCCGTGTGCGGTGCCCCCCTCCACCATATTCCACCTCGGTCATATCGTCGCGGAGTTTAGGCGAAGCCCTGCGCCGGTAGAGCATCATCATCGTCACCACGCCGTCGCGCTGACGGAACTCATCCCCGACACTTTGCTGGATCGGAGTCCGGGGATCGTCATCGAGCTGAACGTGTGCTGAACTCGGAGGTGCCCTACGTTCGGTACTTGGATCGGTCGGATCGTGAAGACGTACGACTACATCAACCGCGTTGTCATAACGCTTTCGCTTACGGTCTAGGAGGGTACGTGGACAACACTCTCCCCTCTTGTTGCTATGCCATCACCATGATCTTGCGTGTGCGTAGGATTTTTTTTGAAATTACTATGTTACCCAACATGTTTGGTTGCTTGCATGAGGCCCAATCCGGCCCGCGTGGAAAGGAAAGGGGCTGTTTGGTTGGCTGCATACACTGTTGGGCCTGCATAGCACAGAACTTAAAGCACCTCTGGACCTGGCTCACTGGAAACGCTCAGATCGGCAGTTTCTTGCGAGCTAAGCCGAGGCGAGCGCAAGCGAGCGGGCCCTTGCACGAGTGGAGACGGGAGGGATGCGAGGTGATTACGTGAGGTCTTCTTCAACCTCCAGTAAGCTTCTCTCTAATATCCTCTCTTGCTTGTCCCTATGATCTACACAACGGTGCTTCAAATCGAGGTAAGCTCTACACGAAAAAGATGCACCTCGATGCTACGTTTCCATTCAGGCGATCGGTTTGTAGTTTCATCGGCTGGAAGTTCTTTATTTCGTGTTTCCGTTTGGAGCTATTCTGGACGAATTTTGTCAGATTCATCGCGCACGATTGATCGTTTGAAATTTCCTTTGACCAACAGCCTAATCTCGCAGTTCCGCACAACATTCGTGTTGTAAGTTTTTGGTTTCGACGATCGTAGCTTCATCTCTCCTTGAACAACAGTCTAGTGTACTCACGTTGCCATGTCGAGCTCCTTTGTCCTCTGCTCAGAGCCCTCCTATTCGTCCCTCTCGACGCCGACACCCTTCCCCTTGATCTTCTTGCCCGCGTCCTACTATACTAGAGTCGTCTCCGGCGTCGCTCATCTCGGCCTACTCTCTGTCGTCCTCCTACTACACTGACGCTGCAATGGCACACACACTGCTTTTTTGTGTCCTCTACCTTCGTGCACACTGCAGTTCGCCGCGCCGCCGACGGGGTCGATCATCTTGGCCTCCTCTCGCCTCCTCTCTCTCGTCCCACTACACCGGAGTCGTTTCCGGCGTCGATCATCTCAACCTCCTCTCTCGTCCTACTGCACAGACGATACCATGGTGCGAGCACTGCATTCTCCTCCTCTGTCCACTATCTTTGCGCGAGCACCACAACTAGTTCGTCGACAGTGTCGCTCGTCGTGCCGCCGACGGTGTCGCTCGTCGTGCCGCCGACGGGGTCGCTCGCCCATGACTCCATGCTCGTCATGTAGGACATGGCGCCACAACCACTATCCACTGCAGTCGCCATGGTCCGGCGCACACTGCATTTCTTCTCCCCCTTCGTCTGCTAGCTCTTAACCCTATGTGCTAAGTGCAAGTGCTAGCTCTTAATCATACCCCATGCGGGCAACCAAACAGCATATAGTTGTATGCGCCGAGACAATGCAGGCAACCAAACAACGTGCCAAAGTTGATCCCCCAATGCAAGAAGTCCATATGCAGGCAACCAAACAACTGCAGATGTCGCATATGAGGCTATTTTTCCAGATCTAGGCTGAGTGGAGAAGGGTATGCAACGCAGGTACTATAGCCAACGGCAACCAAACACGCCCGAGGTGATTGGGTCAAAGACGAAGGGCATAGTTGATGCCGAACAGGCGGAGATGAGTGAAACACTAGCTCAAGTGCCTAGTATATGAATGATGAGTGATTGGTTTAAGGATAAAGGGTGTGCCTGATGTGTTGGGAACATAGTAATTTCAAAAAAAAAATCCTACGCACACGCAAGATCATGGTGATGCATAGAAACGAGATGGGAGAGTGTGTCCACGTATCCTTGTAGACTGAAAGAGGAAGCGTTAGCACAACGCGGTTGATGTAGTCGTACGTCTTCACGATCCGACCGATCAAGTACCAAACGCACGGCACCTCCGAGTTCAGCACACGTTCAACTTGATGACGTCCCTCGAAGTCCGATCCAACCGAGCTTTGAGGGAGAGTTCCGTCAGCATGACGGCGTGGTGACGATGATGATGTTCTACCGACGCAGGGCTTCGCCTAAGCACCGCTACGATATTATCAAGGTGGATTATGGTGGAGGGGGGCACCGCACATGGCTAAGAGATCCAAGGGATCAATTGTTTTTTCTAGAGGTGCCCCCCCTCCTCCGTATATAAAGGAGGGAAGGAGAGGGCCGGCTAGGAGGAGGAGGCGCGCCCAAGGGGGGGAGTCCTACTCCCACCGGGAGTAGGGCTCCTCCTTTTCCTATTTGGAGAGGGAGAGGGAAGGAAGAGGAAGGAGGGAGGAAGGAAAGAGGGGCGACCCCCTCCCAATTCGGATTGGGCTTGGGGGGGGGCACGCCCCCTCCCTTGCTCCTTTCCCCTCCTTTCCACTAAAGCCCATTAAGGCCCATATACATCCCGGGGGGTTCCGATAACCTCCCGTGCTCCGGTATTCTCTCGATCTCACCCGAAACCATTCCGGTGTCCAAATATAGTCATCCAATATATCAATCTTTATGTCTCGACCATTTTGAGACTTCTCGTCATGTCCGTGATCACATCCGGGACTCTGAACTACCTTAGGTACATCAAAACACATAAACTCATAATATAACCGTCATCGAACTTTAAGCGTGCAGACCCTACGGGTTCGGGAACTATGTAGACATGACCAAGACACGTCTCCGGTCAATAACCAATAGCGGAACCTAGATGCTCATATTGGCTCCCACATATTCTACGAAGATCTTTATCGGTCAAACCGCATAACAGCATACGTTGTTCCCTTTGTCATCGGTATGTTACTTGCCCGAGATTCGATCGTCGGTATCTCAATACCTAGTTCAATCTCGTTACCGACAAGTCTCTTTACTCGTTCCGTAATACATCATCCCGCAACTAACTCATTAGTTACAATGCTTGCAAGGCTTATAGTGATGTGCATTACCGAGTGGGCCCAGAGATACCTCTCCGACAATTGGAGTGACAAATCCTAATCGCTAAATACGCCAACCCAACAAGTACCTTCGGAGACACCAGTAGAGCACCTTTATAATCACCCGGTTACGTTATGACGTTTGGTAGCACACAAAGTGTTCCTCCGGTAAACGGGAGTTTCATAATCTCATAGTTATAGGAACATGTATAAGTCATGAAGAAAGCAATAGCAACATACTAAATGATCAAGTGCTAAGCTAACGGAATGGGTCAAGTCACATCATTCTCCTAATGATGTGATCCCGTTAATCAAATGACAACTCTTTGTCTATGGCTAGGAAACATAACCATCTTTGATCAACGAGCTAATCAAGTAGAGGCATACTAGTGACACTCTTTTGTCTATGTATTCACACATGTATCACGTTTCCGGTTAATACAATTCTAGCATGAATAATAAACATTTATCATGAAATAAGGAAATAAATAATAACTTTATTATTGCCTCTAGGGCATATTTCCTTCATGATGTGCCACGGGTCGAGGTGGACCAAACACTAGCTCAGGTGTCTCAAGTGAATGATGAGGTGATTGAGTTAAAGATGGAGGGCACGCCTGATGCTCAACACGTGGAGGTGGGTTATTGTGACGCCTCCGATTTGACCATACATTAATCATGCACGCAAATGTGTACGACCAAGATCAGAGGCTCACGAGAAGATATCACAACACAACTCTAGACACAAATTAAAGTCATACAAGCTTCATATTACAAGCCAGGGGCCTCAAGGGCTCGAATACATAAGCTCGATCATAAACAAGTCAGCAGAAGCAACAATATCTGAGTACAGACATAAGTTAAGCAAGTTGCCATAAGATGGCTAGCACAAGTAGGGATACATATCGAAAAGGCAAGGCCTCCTGCCTGGGATCCTCCTACAGTACTCCTGGTCGTTGGCGGCCTCCACGTAGTAGTAGGCTCCGTCGGGGTAGTTGTAGTCGTCGTCAGTGGCATCTGGCTCCTGGGCTCCACCATCTGGTTGCATCAACCGAGAAGAAAGGAAAAGGGGGGAGGGGAGCAAAGCAACCGTGAGTACTCATCCAAAGTACTCGCAAGCAAGAATCTACACTACATATGCATTGGTATCTGTATAAAGGAGTAATATCTGTGGGCTAAACTGTAAACTGCAGAATTCCAGAATATGAGGGGGGGGGGAAGCTAGTCCTATCGAATACTAAGCTTCTGACAGCCACCATCTTGCAGCAATAGAAGATAATAGCTGGAATAGTAACAAGTATCATCATATAGCAATAATCCTACCCGACAATCCTCTCCTCGTCACCCTGCGAGAGAGCAATCACCAAGTTGTATCTGGACTTCATCTGGATGTGTTTTAATAAGTATCCGGTTCTAGTTGTCAGAGGTTGGAATACAACTCCAAGTCGTTCTGTTACCGTGGACACGGCTATTCGAATAGATTACTTCCCTGCAGGGGTGCACCACATTGCCCAACACGCTCGATCATCTTTGGCCGGACACACTTTCCTGGGTCACGCCTGGCCTCGGAAGATCAACACGTCGCAGGCCTACGTAGGCTTAACAGAGAGGCCAACACACCGGTCTACATCCTAAGCACGCAGGGGTCTTAGGCTCATCGCCCTTTGCACTCCTGCACGTTGTGAACGCGGCCGGTGAGTAGTCCTGGCAACCTCCATTACAAAGGAAGTTACTTTACGCGGGCCAACCCGGCGCGCGCCGCTTAGTCGCTGACGTCTAGAAAGCTTCGGCTGATACTACGACGCTGAGTGCCCATAATTGTTCCCGTGTGGGTTTAGTGCGTATAGGTCAATGACCAACTCAGATCAAATATCCAAACCTGTTAAGCGTGTTATTATGAAATAACCGCGGACAACGACCAGGGGCCAGGCCCACCTCTCTCCTTGGTGGTCGCAACCTGCCCTATCACTCGGGGGAGGGGGCGTCGGGAACCTAAGCCCACCACAACCTGGATGGAACCACCTGCCCCTTTAGCCCCTAGTCCGTGAATCACTCGTGGGTACTCTACAAGCTGACCTGACTTTAGTCACATCATGTATCATGTATAATATGTATATAGTATATACCCGTGATCACCTCCCGTAGTGATCACGGCCCGATAGTATAGCACAGCAAACGAACAAGAATGTAGGGCCACTGATGGAATACTAGCATCATATACTAAGCATTTAGAATAGCAGGTAAAGGTATCAACAACTGTAGCAACAATGACAGGCTATGCAACAGAATAGGAGCTATCGAATCAACAACAGTAGCAAACCTAATGCAAGAATAAGAGAGAAGAGAATGGGCGATATCTGGTTGATCAAGGGGGGTTGCTTGCCTAGAAGCTCTGTCGAGAAGGAGGGGTCGTCAACACCGTAGTCCATCGGGGCAGCAACAGTGGCGTCAGTCTCGAAGTCTAATAGAGAGAAGAGGGGGAAGAAACAATACATACAATGCAAATAGATGCATGACATGGCAATAAACGGTGCTAGGTGTGATCTAACGCAGTACTACGTGATACTGGAGAAGGGGAAAAATATCCGGGAAAGTATTCTCGGTGTTAGGCATTTCAGACAGATAAAACGGAGGGGGGCGGTTGCATGTTCGCTATGCTAGGGGCATGTGACGGATGAACGGATTGCATATTCGGAAACGTTGTATTTTTCTGAGCAACTTTCATGTACAAATATTTTCATCCGAGTTACGTATTATTTTATATTATTTTTCAAAGTTTTAACCATTTTCAGTAATTATTATTAATTCGAAAATAAAATGAAATTGCTGTGTGTACCCAGGGAATACTACCCTGAGTGTATGACAAGTGGGTCCAAGGGGCCTAGTTGACTGGGTCAAAGGAGTTAGTCAGCAGAGGTTGACATGTGGGCCAGCTGCTGACTTAGCAGGTCAACTATTGGTTGTTGACTGGTCAGTTTGACAAGTGGGGACCATGTGTCATTGGCATTGGGTTATTAGATTAGTTAAATAGATTAATTAGGTTCAGGTTAATTAGGGAGGGTCCACATGTCAGTGCCTGTTTAGGTGTTCGGGTAAGTATTAAAACAAGGATTACTCACGCGCCACGTCAGCACGTTAACGGCGGCGAGGCCGAGCTCGCCGGTGACGACAGCCCGCTCGCGTCCGGCGACCATTCAAGGCGCAGTTTAGTCCTCCACGATCCTGAGCTTGAGTTGCATCCTTGGGTGGTGGCAGTAGGCACGGGGGCGGCCGGAGTTGAGCTCCACGTCAAAAATGGCGGCGAATGGAGCCACGGGCTTGATGCGAGCGAGGCGCGGGCGATGCGGCGGGTTCGGGCGCGGCCAGGGGCACACGCACGCGGAGGGGCGCGCGGGCAAGTGCAGGCGGTGGGGCGAGCGGTAGGGCGAGGCTGGGCGAGGGAGAGCATGGGCAGGGGGAGCGCGCGGTGGTTGTGGTGGGCGCGGGTAATAGGGAAAGGGAAGGGGGCTCACAGAGCCGTGTAGTTGGGCGAGGCAAGCTCGAGGAGGAGTCAAGGCCGGGCGATGGGACAAGGAGGCGGCGACGGGCGGTGGGGCGACGGCGAGGTGGCGCCGGTGTCGGTGAGCGGCGGCGAATCATGCGGACGAGGTCGAGGGAGGGTGCGAGGGTGGATTGGGGGAGAGTGGGGGGATTAGGGTTAGGTGCGATGGGAGGAGAGGCCATATAGGCCGGTTCAGGGGTTGGCCCACTGGGCCGGCCTGTTGGGCCGGTTGGCCCGGGGGGGATAGTTTCTTTTTTTCTAAAAAAATATGTTTTGTCTTTTTCCTTTTATTTTTTCCCCTTTTTTGCTTTCACTTACTTTTCAATTTAATTTAGTTTTGTAAAATATAGTAATAGTATCTAAATTGGTATGATTAATTATGCCACTGCCACAAATAATTTGGCACCTTAAATACAAATAGTTAGTATTTTTTATTATTTCAAAAGCATTTCAATAATTGCTTAGCCCCTGTTTTATTTATATCGGTGCATTTAAATACTTTATAGAAAGATGATTTCTCCACCACACTTACCTATGAATTATTTGCCACATTTCGAACACTTTAGTTTTGACATTTTGAAAACTTTAAATTTTGACTTTAACTTAAATTTGAATTTAAATGAGATTTGAATCAAAGTGAGATTAGCAACAGTAACTTTGATGATGTGGCATCATTAACGCGGGATTAGTGTAGCTTAATTATCCGGGCGTCACAATTATGCACTAGCTCGAGTGCCTCGTGTGAATGATGAGATGATTGGTTCAAAAAAGATGGAGGCCGCACCAAATGTCCAACGGATGGAGTTGGACGAAACACTAGCTCATGTGCCTCATGTGAATGATGAGGTGACTGGGCCTAAGTATGTCAACTAATCTGCTTTGTCTACGGATAAGGAAGATATAAGTAATGCTACTATGAATCTCACCGAGAGTTTGATCCTTGCTCAGAATGAACGATGGCGGCATGCATAACACATGAAGTCGAACGAGAAGTGGTGTTTCTCGTGGTGAACGGATGAGTAACGCGTATGAACCTGCCCTTGAAGGGGGAAAACAAATGAAAACGATTGCTAATACCCCATGGGTTAAGGAGCAAAAGGAGAAATCCGCCTAAGGATATGTAGAATATCCTTTTAGAGTTTGTTTTCATGTTTTTTCAACACTAGCAAAAGAGCCCGTGCGTTGCAACGGGAAAAAACCACATGTCCCTAACACAATTATCATGACTGAAGACCTCAATGGGTTCGCGTGCATCCCATCTATGTTGCCGCTTATCCTTATTCCCACAATTGTCGACGGTGGCCACTCACATGATCACAACACGTTTAAATATGGTCAATTCTAAGGTGTATTTTCTTTCTCTCCACATAAAATGAGATACCTACCTTTCCACCAGTGTATGTGTGGTTATAAATGGTTTCTTTCTTCTCCACACTGATTTTGCCGAGGTGTTTATTTTCAATCTGGATCTACATTGGTACGAAAGAAAGACGAATCGTGCCCTATTGATTAAGATTGTCCTCTAAATAGCATTGAAAAAATGTTTAATAGGTAAAACAACATCATATTCAGATTTTACACATTTTTCTAATCAACTTTTATATATAATATGTTAAAATTGGAGTTATGGTTTACAAGATATGAAAATGAATATATTTTTAAAAAGCATTTGAATCGCATTTTTCAAAATATTTAACAGGTAAAATTACATCATATTTAGATTGTGCACATTTTTCTAATCAATTTTCATATATAGCATGTCTAAATTAGAGTTACGATTTAAAAGATATCTTTACCTACTAATAAACCACGCATCGCTTCTGGTGGTACATCATAAAAACAACCCTTGAAGTTGGCAATAATTACCCACCAATGCCACCCGTAAGTGGCAAAAACGATTTGTTTTTAATTTCTAATATCGCTCCAGGGTTCTGTTATTAAAGGTGGATACGATATAATAGCACCAATGCATGAGCAGTGCGGTGGCTGAGGCAATGATGCACCACACAGGAGACCAGGGTTCAATCCCTGGTTCTCACGCTTTTTTCTCTTTCTTTTTACCAAGCGCAGTAATGGGCCAGCCCATGTGCGGGTCGTGGCGCCCCCTGTTTTCTATATCTTTTTTTTATTTCTATTTTGTTTTTTTCCTAAAAATAAATTTCGGATTGATGGCGCCCCCTATTTTTTATTTCTTTTTACTTTTTTATTTCTGTTTTGGTTTTTTATCTCAAAATTAATTTCGGATTTCCAAAATATCAAACAATTGCGAGTTCTGAAAAAAAGTAGG
Source organism: Triticum aestivum (assembly GCF_018294505.1). Lineage (NCBI taxonomy): Eukaryota > Viridiplantae > Streptophyta > Magnoliopsida > Poales > Poaceae > Triticum > Triticum aestivum. Next base: position 461,954,060 of record NC_057807.1, on the reverse strand, counting down.
AAAATGGTAAACTGTTTGTGAATTTAAAAAATATTCTAAAATCAAAAAATGTTCACGACTTAAAAAATTGCTCACAAATTATAAACAAATCACGATTTCTAATGATTTCATGAAATAAAAAATGTTCATGATTTTTTTAAATGAGCCAATATTCAAAGCATATTCAGGAATTTAAAAATCATGTCCATCAGCTTTTAGAAAATGTTCACAAAAATTAAAACACATCCGTAAATAATGAACAAAACTAATTGTAGGTTCCATAAAGGTTTTATTAGGAGATCTATATAGCTCGTTTTATGATTTTATTTAGTCCTTCGCGTTGGGTAAAAAAGGGTTTCCGTGTTTTGTACAACGCTGAACCCAACAAAATTGACATAACTTTCTAAGGGTTTGTTTTTGTAAGCTATATTAAAATGACTAAATGTCTATTTTGCTTCCATACATAGTTATGCTTATTTTCATATCACAATAGTGGTTATGGTAAACACCGCTACGCTAAGTCCAGACGAGACACTTTATTTATTAGTATAGCTCAGGCAGGGTCCGTCAATGCAGTTTGCTCAGCCACAAAAAATTTTGTTGTGACGCCTTAAAAAATCAAGTCTTGATGAGCATCATATTGTTCATTTTTGAAATTACATTTTAAAAGTGTCTTATCGCATCATGACATGATTTGTATATACTTTGTGAATTTGATTCATACTTTTTATATCTACCACACATGTATAACTTGATAGTTTTTTTCCGTTGCAAGGCACGGGCATTTCCAAAAATGTTCGCTAAATCAAAAAAAGTTCGTCAAATTCAATAACTATTCCACCCAATTTCTAAATATTTTCATCGATTATAGAATGTTTGCCAGTTCAGGAAAATTGCTTAAAAATGTTCACAATTTTTAAAAAATGTTTGTAAATAGCAAAAAATATTCATAAATTGAAAAAATGTTCTTGATTGTAGAAAATGTTCAGAAATTTGTAATAGTATGTTGTTTGCGATTTCAAATATGTGCATGAGTTTAACAAATTGTTCATAATTTCAAAATGTTCATGATTTCGAGAAATTGAGAGAGATATTGTATCTCGGTGATGCAACGAAATGTGATCATGACCATTTGAAATTATGAATTTTTTTCTCCCGTTGCAACGCACGGGCCCTTTTGCTAGTTATATTTCAAAAAGTTATTTAAATCTGCCCAAACATAATAGATGGACGGCGGGTTGATTAACCAAACGATCAGGGGGTTTTCCAAAAAAGATGATTTTTTAAACTTAAAATAGGACCTCAGGTTGATTAACTAAAAGTACAGTTTTTTTTAAAAAAACGGAAAATGAACCGGTTTTTCTCACTTAACATTATACCACGGGTTGGTACTTTTTGTAAAAGTGACAACGGACGACAGAAGCAGCCCTTGGTACGTAACATGCATCTTTCTCAACTTCAGGGTTTGCCAGTGAACGATTGGGCCTTCTGCCCGATCCGTCGCATGTACTTATATCCAGATACTGTACATGCACGGTCACACACAATCTTGGATTGTACTCCATACAAGCACACCTCGCACTTGCAAACATCAGATACCAGCTGGTAGATGTATGTACAATAACCACTACAGAATTTCGGTAAGATTTATAGGAAAAAGGGGCAATTTTGTATATAAAATAAGTTTGATACTGGATTTATAAGAAAATGAGAAACTATGTAGATATTCATATAAGATAAGTTAGATACTAGACATATGGCGGCTTGTACAGATGAGAACTTATACGCGCATAAATTACACACTGGGGGCCTGGGGCTCCATATTCTACGCCCGAACAAAGGGCTTGTTTGGATGAGGCGCTACTACACCGAATCCCTTAAACTAAACAAAATTCCTTGCAAATCTCTAGGAGTTTGATCCGACACATGCCCATCCAGAAAATACCCAAGGGGATGCAGTCTCATTCTCATGCATGAGCATCAAGAACCTGAGCCTCATAACTAGTTTGCAGAATCGTCATAGGGAGAGACATAGCCAGGCAACCACATAATCCTGTATATCTCTTGAATCCCACCTCTGGTTTTCAACAGATTAACAAAATAGACCAAGCCTTGCCTTCCATACTTCTTCACGCCAGCAACATCGAACAGGAATGCACAGATGTAGAGGAGGAGAACCGGCATCCTATGTCATGAAACGATATTCAGTTAGTGATTGAGTGAGCCATATCCAAAAGAAATGCATGAAAAAGATAATTGTATTGTTTCATTTAACTGACAAAGGTCAGAGCCAACTCCACTCGACATCATATTGATACAGCAGATACAAAATTTAGATGCTTACATGAAGTATGGCTCGGGAATGCATGTCCTACAGAGTTTAACCAAGACTTGGTAGACTACTGAAATCGGATTACAAACATGTATATATCTAGTAGATAAGATACATAAGAAAACTGACAGATAGAACAGAAAGAGTGCTACCCTCTGTTGGGAGGATTGTACTTATCAAGACCATGGCACCGCCAACAAACACTAAGTATATCATATGTTCATGTTAAAGCTCCAATATTAGGCCACAAAGTTAATGATAAGCTTGGCAAAAATTCCAGCAGAGGCACATACAATTTAGACTAACCATGGTGAATGGCAACTCAATGACTGAATGAGATGGCATGACACGTTGAAAGGAAGCATTAGACAGTTTGTGGTTTGCACATTTGTACTCTTTGCATGCAGTGCAATGAGACGAAGGCAGTTTAACAATACATCATGCCTTCTTGGACAAACAGAATTATGAACTGCATTCTCAAGGGGGGAGAGAATGTGGCGATTAAAGATTTCCTGACATACTGGACATGAAGCTAAGTTATCAGGGTTCATGTGGCTGTGAAAACATTGTACTATCTTGTTGCAGGCCATTTATGCTAGGCTAACTGCCCACACCTCATGTGTTGATTAATGTGTGTGACTCATATGCAGTCTGAATACCTTTGCCCCCCTATTATTAGTATAATACAAACAAAGCCCTTAACACTTCTCTCAAGAAGCAAAGTTTAACTGGGGCAGCGGACATGCAGACAACGAAATCCAATAAGGGCAAGAAAAATTGTATCTTCATCTTTCTCATCCATCACTCATCTAGGGCCTGTTCGGTAATCACCCGCTCCCAGAATCTGTGGAGCAGAAAAACCACAATTCCTTCGATTTGAACAGCAGCTCCGCCAACTCTGCTCCCGGAGTTGTGGAGCGGAGGGATACCGAACAGGGCGCTAGTATGTAAGCCTTACTGTTTCCACTTTGTATATGAATTCAACATCATGGATATATATTGTTCTAGTCCCCTTACACATATTATTTTCTAGGGCAATAATGTTTCCCTAAAAATCGCATTTCCAACACAAGGTGCTTGTGGACACCAAAAAGCATTAGCTACCGCTGTATGGTGGACCTATAGGTCCTGAAACATAACTCCTATGATGTTGTACTATTGGTATATCAGCCTGACAAACTATCTAAGCTCTAAAATTTTAATGAAAAAAGATACATAAAAAACAGATTTATGTGATGTATAAACTAGAGGGTAAGTTGCCATTCTAGAGTTTGTAATTCAATGTTAGAAGAATGATATCTGTTGTTCCAAAAATGCAAGTGATGATTTGGGACAAAACTGCCGTGCCTGACTATTAAATGATTTAATAGTTAGACAATACATACTGACCTAATAACATCCAGGAGGACATAGTTTTTCTTGATGTCCTTCCAAACCATGATAAGTATGGTACCTACAATGAGAAGGGGATCCAATGAATGTCCAATAATATGGCTACAAACTAGTATAACTGAAAACCAATTTTAAAAATAAAGAAATACCAAATTTCAGCCGCGTAATCAGGCTGTTGGACTTGTGGCTTCTATGTAGCTCTGAAGATACAACACTGAGCTTGTAGAAGACGAATGCGAGCACTGCATCAACAAATATGGAAGGTGCCGTCTTCCAAAGTTGGTAACAGCCAACACATCCAAGAAATGCACCTACGATTAAACATAATCATTACAATGCGATGGGTTCGGTAGACAGCAAGTCAAAACAATGAACATACACCAGAGCAATTGAAATCAAACGAACCAAATAGGATGCCCAGCTGATAATCCTCAATGTCGTAGACACGGCGGAGCGAAAAGAGTTCCCCTAGATTGCGAAGCTGCGGGCGGAACATGCGTCCGAACTCCGTCTTCAACGCCTCCCATTCCTCGTTCCTGGTCTTCTTCTTACTGACACGCGGCACCTCCATATCAGGAGAAGGACAGGGGGAGCAACGCTGTAGAGGCAGTGCCTTAGAGCTTATGCACCCGAATGAACAATGGAGTTTGGGAGCTACCCGAAAGAAGATCTTACCACTGGCCACGGGCATGAAGCGCCGACGCGGTGGGGGTGGGAGTTGGGCGAGAGGGAAACCCTAAGGCTCAGCTCCCTGGCCCCCGTTCCCGCAGCAAGAAGGGCGCTGCGGCCGTTGAAGGCTCCGCTCCGAGCGGCCGTTGTCCTCTGAGCCGTCAGGTAGGCGCCGGCGCCACCGGAGCCGCCGCCGCCGCCGGCGCACCGGACAGCCAACATCGCAACGGTGTCTCCTCTGCGCTCCCCCCGCTACCTCTTCAGTGGAGACGGACACGGCAGAGCCCCTATTCGGCTCCTTCAGCACCGAATCTTCAATTTGGGCTTCAATCTGGGCACGCTAAAGGATCAAGTGGGCTTTATTCGCGAAGCCCATTAGTCGAACTGTTTCGTTTTGTTGGCTGTTTCCTTCCATTTCGTTGACTGTTTATTCTAGTTTAGCGACTTGACTGTTTGGATGGAATTTTTTAGCGACATTACTGTTTCGTTTCGTTAAACTTCTTCAGCGACTGCACTGTTTCAATGAAAACAGTTGTTGCAATTTTTTTTAAATACCTCATGCTTACAAGTTATCTAGTGTAGCTGGGGAAAGACCCTGGAGTGAGACATATGCTTAAAAACAAGAAAACACTGCTACATGGTATAGTTTTTAGATATTTTTTGATCTATCTGAAAAGAAGGTTCAATTGCTTGATCACTGAAAAAACTTTGGCCTGTTTCTTAAAATTAAAATAGCTCAAAGACTTTTTTAAAAGTTTGTGGAATTGAAAAAGTTCATCATTTTTTAAAAATAGTTCACAAATTTTGACAAAAAAGTTCATGAATTTGAAAAAAAAATTATGTAACTTGAAGAAAATTCTTTGATTTTTTTAAAAAGTTCAACAAATTTTTAAACATTTGTAAAATTTAAAAATCATTAATTTTCGAAAAAGTTTATCAGAAAATGAAAAAATTTCATCAATTTTCAAAAAGTTCATAAAAAAACAAAAGAGTTCATCAATTTTAAAAAAATAATTCATAAATTAGAACAAAATTATCGAATAAGGAAGAAGAGAAAAATGATTTTTTTAACAAAAAAGAAGCCAAAAAGGAAAAATAAAAGAAGAAAGAAAACAAAGGGCAATGATACCATGTACTGGAGTTCCAGCAACACCCAATGATGGGGAGACATGAGACATTCAACCATTATCAGTCATCTATGCGACATGTCGTCAAATGATCATTTGGTGTTCCCAAGATGAAATCGAGAATTCTTAGAGGGATACCACGGTACAAACCAGAGACCCAAAAGATGATTGTCACTGCATGCATGCGCCTCCACAATTGGATTTGTCATACCAAGTTACACGATGAGTATTTTGACAAGTTTGACAATGATGCGTATGTGCAACCTCCATTACCGTGCCAACGCTCTACTACCAAAAAATGACGGTACCATGACTGCAGACGTGAGACTATTACAAGCAATCTCGTACCTTGAATTATTCCTTCTATTTGTAGTTGGCCCCTTTTGTAACGAAGCAAACTTATAACCATTCTAATTGTAATATTTACCACTATGATATTCATAAATCATTTTTTGTGTTTATATTTGACGAGAAACTATTTGAAACAACTAAGTGTTAGCAGTTCAACACACATTTTCAGTTCAGGGACATCACATAAATTTCAGCATAAACTCATCGCACATTCTGAGACAACAATCTAGAAAAGAACTCGACAACTGATTATGTGGATAGTTTCCCAGAATGTGATTCTGGAGAATCAAAAGCTGAAAATAATTGGGCCCAAGAAGGACACCCACAACTTCGACGAGGCGTGGGTCATCATCATCATAGTGAACAATGACAAGTGAAATGTAGGAGATGATGTTGTCGTTGTGATCAAGAAACAATTGCTTAAAATAATTACAATTTGTAACCACATGACACATCATGCTCTCTGTTATTGTATCACCCCCTCTCTTAATCTCTCTAAGATCATTCATGTACATTATCATACCCAGGGCACACATGTCCTCTCTTATTCTCCCCTCGTATTCATACTCGATCTCCCCAACCAAACTCTCAGTCACACTGGGTGTCCAATTATCCATGTCATACTAATCATACCGGATTGAGTGTCCGCTGCAATATTCCTCATGGTTGCTAGTTCCAGCAAAATAACCACCATGATTCATCTCGATTGAGAAGTGATTACTGCATCTTTTTCCTACAACAATAGATCGTTTATAGCCCTTTTGCATTTCCACAAAAACATTACTCCCTCCAACCCATAATATAAGACTTGTAAAACGTTCTTATATTATGGGCCCGAGGGAGTACTATCTAAAGCATGCCTATTTCCCCAACAAGTGTAAATGCCAATGTCCCAAAAGCATAATGATATAACGCAAACATGCTCATGTGTGTTTATGTATACAAAAACATCATTTTTCCTTACCCCATTGGCTTTTAATCAATACCCCCATTTTCTCAAATCAGCAAACCCACAATTTCTGAAAACCTTGAATCCAAAAATTCATATCCCCCCCCCCCAATTAATGTCCATGATGAGTCAGTACATTTCACATGCCCAAAATCACTTGAGTCTGAAACCTTAAGCTCACCAAACCCCCAATTTGTTTTCCGTTGTCCTGCATAGTCCTCACCTCGAGCACATCATTTATGGCATGAATAGATAAGGCGGCGAACACCCTAACCAATGTTTCCCTCCCGCCGCCAGAAAATCATGTAAAAGAGGGGTCTTTGAAATCATATCATAAAGCGGTGATGAAGGTCCCTCCCTCCGACATTTTGGAGCAAGTGGCACATCGCCAAGTCCTCTCCCAAACAATGCATATGGGGGCGCATCGACATTGGAAGACAAGCTCATCTCACTGTCGTGGGAGCAAGACGAGACGAGCTCCTCCAACTTGATCGCCTCATGTTTCGACACCCCCCCGAACAAAGGCAAAGGACATGGGTAGGAGTGGATTGGTTAATGTGCGAAGAGGACAGTGGGTTTTATGCAAAACGTTCACGCCATTCGGTCCATGCTGTCCGGCCAAGTGTCGCCCATGTATAGCGGTTAAAATATTTCACTTTATGCCAAGTTAGCAGAATACTGTAGACAAACGAGCGGGGTGACTATAGTGAACAACTTAAACCCCCTACCACGCAAGAATAAAAACCTCTCTAATGGTAATTAGGGTAAGTTAAAATCGAGCGACCAAAGTAATAAGGCACAAGCTCAAGCTCAATTTGAAGTTGGAGTACTATTGACTTATTGAAGCATTGATCAATTTTACTCGTATTTATTCGGCCCGCAGCGCCTATTAACCATTTCCACGCGCAGTGCGTTATAACGAAGTTAAGAAGTTATATCATGTCAGATATTTCTCAACAAAAAAAAGTTATGTCGTGTCAGATAGACAGCTCTGGGCGAATAATGGTTCGATGTCTCGCCGTGCGCTCCCCGTCAACGAAGCTGCTGGTAAGGACGTGTCGTCCTTCCATTGCCGCTCTCTGCTCTCTGCGTTTCTTTTCTTGACATCTTCCGTCGATCACCAATCAAATCCAGGTGCTCTGCTCAGACGCCAAAGGCGGTCCATCCAGGCAGCCGCCGCTAAGCTTTGACTGCAGCAAGAATGGCAATGTTTGCCGTTCTGCTGCTGCTGGCAGCGCCGCTGCTTCCACCGGCAGCAGCGCAGCGGCCGCCGGGGTGCCGGCGGCAGTGCGGCAACGTGACCGTCCCCTACCCCTTCGGAATCGGAGCGCGCTGCCACCGTGGCGAGGGCCGTGGGTTCCGGCTCGAGTGCGACGACACGCGCCACCCACCGCGCCTGACCGTGGCCGGCTACGGCCACGAGGTGGTCGCCATCTCGCTCGCCTCTGCCGAGGCCACCGTGCTGCTCAACGCCAGCCGCGCCTGCTACGACCGCACCTCCGGCTCCGGCCGCGTTCTTGACCGGCGGGAGTACCCCATGGCCCTCAACGGCAGCGCCTTCCTCTTCTCCTCCATGAAGAGCAAGTTCGTGGCCATCGGCTGCCCCGACCTGGCCTACTTCGTGGACGACGGAGGGTACTACGTGACCGGGTGCATGTCGGTGTGCCGGCCGTCGGAGAGCGCGCTGCCCGGGTCGTGCCGGGGCGGCGACGGGTGCTGCCAGAGCAACATCCCGCTGGGTCTGGCCTCCTACCGCCCGCACGTCCGCAGCTTCGGCCGGCGCCAGCAGCAGCAGGGAGGGACGTTCCTGGCCAACTCCACGGGCTGCGCCTACGCGTTCATGGTGGACGCCTGGTGGTTCTGGTACGCCGGCTCCCACTTCAACAGGACGGGCGACTTCGCCGTGCCCGTCGTGCTGGACTGGGCCATCAGAGGCGCCGGCGCCGGAGACTCCTGCGCCACCGTGCGGGAGAACGCCACCGCCTACGCGTGCCGGAGCGCGCAGAGCGTGTGCCTGGACTCGACCAACGGCCCGGGCTACGTCTGCAATTGCACCAGCGGCTACGAGGGGAACCCCTATGTCCTCGGCGGCTGCAACGGTACTACTCTAGCTCGGAAAAAAATTCGGTGGACGCCGGTTGCAAACTGCCGCTCGTGCGTACCCGAGGGGATCTGCAGACACCTGTCCTCCCGATGCATCCGACGGTGCGCTCCAGGTGTTTCTATCCTCGGCTCGTGCGCCCTCGCTCGGCTCCCGATTGAAACGTTCCAGGCTCATTTGCTCGACGCACGCTGACAATCTCATCTCCCCGGCTCATCGTTCCTCGGCTCAGCCATGTGAATGGATCTGGTTTGCACATCGCCGGAGCGATCCCATCGGCATCGGGCCGAGCGGCCATGCAACGTCAGCTATGCCTGAACGCCATGTCGACGAGCAGACTGACGACGGCGGCACTAGCGTCTCTTGACATGTCCTTGCGGAAGGATACAGACCACGCGGAGCTGGTGCAAATGTTGGGCGCATCGCGGTTCACGCCGCAAAGCTGGGCATCCCTGTGTCCCCATGCCAGGCGACGAGCTGGCCGCCATGATCGCACACACCTACGCCGCCGGCGACGAGCTGGCCGCCATGATCGCACACTCCTACGCCGCCGGTGACTGGCGCATGGACGTATAGGTCTGTATGAATTTTTGAAGGGTTGATGTACGGCTGTATGTATGCGATAATTTTACAGTTTATGTAATTGTGTTGTATCATCGAATTTGGTGCTCCATTGAAGAAATTCCCGCACATCGTGGCATGGTTACTGAAATTGCGGCGGAGTCCTCAGCGCATCGTCCCGGCGTGCGGCGCCTGGTGGGCGGCGGCTTTTCCAACACGGGAGAGGGGCTGAGGGAGGTGCCGCCTTGTTGACGGGAGGAGGTTTCCGAACTGGCCGGGCGTTGGAGACGAGATGGATCATCCACCATGGCTGCTACGCTCGCGAGCAGATGGGGGTCTGGTGTGGCAAGGTCAGATCGTGTGCTAGGCAGCTCATAGGTACAGCCGGTATCGCATGAAGAGCCGAGCCTGGAGGCACAAATGAGCCGAGCGAGGCAGGCAGGAGCGCGGTCTAGAGTGCGCCGTTGGATACATCGGGAGGACAGGTGGCCGCAGATCAACTCGGGTACGCACGGGCGGCAGTTTGCAACCGGTGTCCACGGAATTTTTTTCCCTCTAGCTCTAGTATACTCTGTTCCCAAAATTCTTTTCTCGTCGATCAGCTCTTGCTCATCGGTGGCTTGTCATCCTCTGCCGATTTTTTGTGAAACTGACTCAAACGGAAGATGTGGACGAATGCGCGCGACATGATTTGGTGTGTGTACCAACACGCCAGGCAGCTACCTGTGCACATGCCCCAAGGGGTGGAGCGGAAACGCTACCGTGCAGGATGGTTGCCACCAACAAGACAAATTCACATTAGCGCTGAAGGCCGTCACAGGTACAACGACACGCTTCAGTCGTTAGGTTTTGTTTGAGAATACTACTTTATTTGACAGAAATGTTCAGGTGTAAGCATAGGCGTGTTCATGGTGATCCTGGCGTGCTTCTGGGCACACCTGAGTCTTCAGAAGAGGAGGATACTCAGAGCGAAGCAGAGGTTCTTCGAGCAGAACGGTGGGCTCCTACTGCAGCAGCACCTGGGTTCACTGGCCAGCTCCGGGGTGGCATTCAAGATCTTTTCCGAGGAGGAGATCAAGAAGGCCACCGGCAACTTCGACGAGGCACGGGTCCTCGGCCGAGGAGGCAACGGTGTGGTCTACAGGGGCGTCCTCCCCGGCGCCGGCGGCTCCACCACCGTTGCCATCAAGAGGTCCAGGGTGGCGGATGAGAAGCAGCTCAAGGAGTTCTCCAAGGAGATGCTGATCCTCTCGCAGATCAACCACAGGAACGTCGTGAAGCTGCTCGGATGCTGCCTCGAGGTCGAGGTGCCCATGCTCGTCTACGAGTACGTCCCCAACGGCAGCCTCCACCGCTACATCCACGGCGACGGCAAGGGCCAGGCGCCCTTGCCGCCGGGGGAGCGCCTTCGCGTCGCCGCCGAGTCGGCGCACGCGCTCGCGTACATGCACTCGTCCGCCTCGCCCCCGATCCTGCACGGCGACGTCAAGTCCGCAAACATCCTGCTCGACGGCGAGCTCACCGCCAAGGTCTCCGACTTCGGCGCGTCAAGGCTCGCGCCCGCCGACGAGGCCCAGGTGGCCACGCTTGTCCAGGGAACCTGCGGGTACCTCGACCCGGAGTATCTGCTCACGTGCCAGCTCACCTGCAAGAGCGACGTGTACAGCTTCGCGGTGGTGCTGCTGGAGCTCCTCACCGGGAGGAAGGCGTTCTGCCCGGACGGGCCCGAGGAGGATGACACCAGCCTCGCATTCTCCTTCGTCACGGCTGTGCAGGGGCGACGACACCGGGAGATCATGGACGGAAATGTCAGGGAGGAGCTCGGGGACGAGGTGATAGACGACGCCGCGGAGCTGGTTATACGGTGCCTGAGCTTGACCGGTGACGAGAGGCCGACAATGAAGGAGGTTGCCGACAAGATCGAGAGATTGAGAAACTGCGCATGCACAAATGCAACCGTATAGAAAAAATATTAGTGGGCAAATGTTTAACTATTTTTTTTGGTAACCAACAGCAAGTTAGGCGTACATGCCACATCACGAGGATGAACGAAACCTCACTAAGAAGTACTCCCTCCGCAAACCAAGTTGGAGGATTAGAGAGATAGTCGTATCCCAGCCCATCAGGGTTTCAGTCCTTATACTCGCATTATTTCTGAATTTATTTCAAGATTTTAGGGGATTCATTTTTAGTGGGAGGAGACGTTCCCATCAATGATGAGGCGTCTACGGGACTTCGTAAATCTTAAAATGATATGCTGGCTCAGTCTCTCGGAAATGCTCATAGGGGTAGGGTGTGCGTGTGTGCGTTCGTAGGGATGAGTGTATGCGCGTATGTATGAGAGCTTGCGCATGTACTGTGTTAAAAAAATACCCACTCCATCAATATCCTTTCTTAATTATTTTTCACAAAAAGATATAAATTAATGTATATAAAATTAAGAATATATCTAGATATATTCATTTCTATGACAAAATAAATATATTATATTTTAGGAAAGAGGTAGTGCAACCATTCAATTTACTATCTCAACATAACTATGGATGTTTGATCTATACACTAAGAACATCTCTAGTCCTCTGACATCTATCATGTACTAGTACATTCTAAGTGCATGTATAATGGTGGCATATGGATACAGATGCGCCATGACAAAAAATAGTTGGAGGTATCTATATTTATTTTTTCTTCCCAATGCAAGCTATTAAGATATCTTATAGTGGGTCTCATTAAGAAATAAAAATAAAGACTTTAGTACACATGTATCTTTACTTTTCACTCCAGCCTTTTCAACTTTTGACATCGGACCACACTTTTTCACTTCAAGCACCCGCCTCCTGCAGAGGATTCCGCTTCCCTATCCAAACCTATTTTACTAGATATCCGATCCTACGTGGCATGCGAAGCATCATCCTGTGGCTATGCATTGTACATGCCCTAAGTGAATCTCATTGTATTGACTTGTGGCACGTAATTCTTGTCCCCGTCATTATGAGTGCCTTTTGAGATCCAATAGATGATGCGCAACGATTGTTTGTATTGACATCGGCTGAGCTTGTTGTCTTTATCCGACATAAGCCCAACTACATTATGCCTTTGTTATCATTAGATGAGCTCCCTAAAAACTCCAGCTTGTTCAAACATGGATCTGTGATGAATCCTAAATTATTATTATTATTTTTGCTCAAGATGCATCACCAGTTGGGATCCAACACTTTTTAGTTAGAAACTATGTTCATAGTGATACAAAGGGGATCATGAGGGTATAGAAGCTACAAATGACGACCGTGCGGAAGCAAGACAGAAAATTTAACAAGATTGTGTGCCTCTAGATTTGAAACATGACCTTCAAACACAAAATCACAACTAGCAAAATACACTCTTCTATTATTTATCTCCTTGACGAATGTGATATGGGGGCCTCCTATCCCTTTTTGATGTCATCCACAATCGGTCTGTAGTCACATGCAATCACCAAGTGATCCAAAGATAGATCAGCCACAAGTGTCAAGGCCTCACGACAAGCAACGGAGTCTAAAATTATAGGATTTATAACCCCAGGTAGAACAATTGTCGAGCACCCGAGGTACCCACCATGTTCATCCCCTGCACACTGCTGCTGGTGCTCCAACACGCCCATCATGGGATAGACCTGTTGGGGAACACGGTAATTTAAAAAAAAATTCCTACGATGACGCAAGATCTAAGTGATGCATAGCAACGAGAGGGGAGAGTGTGTCCACATATCCTCGTAGACCGAAAGCGGAAGCGTTATGACAACGCGGTTGATGTAGTCGTACGTCTTCATGATCCGACCGATCCTACCACCGAAGGTATGACACCTCCGCGATCTGCACACGTTCAGCTCGGTGACGTCCCATGAACTCTAGATCCAGCTGAGGTCGAGGGAGAGTTTCATCAGCACGACAGCGTGGTGACGGTGATGATGAAGTTACCAGCGCAGGGCTTCGCGTAAGTACTACGACCATATAACCGAGGTGTGTAACTGTGGAGGGGGGCACCGCACACGACCACTACAAGAAATATGTCAACTTGTGACCAGCACTATTGGTCACTGAATGGTCACTGTTTTCAATTTGTGACCTTTTTGTGACCAAAAACATAAGGTCAAAAGCTGGCAGTCGTAAACTGACTATAGCGACCTTTCTTCTGGAATGGTCGTAGACGTTTATGACCAAAATACGTCTACTGTGGCGTTTTGGTCACTAGCAACCTCCCCAGGCCATGTAGGCATCCAGCGTGGCAATCTGATGTGGCACAAGATTCAGCCCGGTCCAATTCGATTTTCTACATGGGCCGAGCCCAACAATTCAGCCTATTTGTGTTTTTTTCTCATATTAATTTTGGCTAGGTAGATGGGCCAAGCCCAACAATTAAGCCTTCTCATTTTGGGGCCGTGGCCTTTTTTGCTAGAAAGTTTTAGTTTTTCTCAAATGGGTCCCAGATGTCAGGTTCAGGTACGTGGGTCCCAGCTAGCAAGTTCATATTCTTCATATTTCTATTTAACAGTAAATAAATAACCAGTATTTAAATTGGCACAAACAAAAAACACACATAATACTCCAAATATTATCAGCCAGATTCAGTACAGAGCTCCTATTGTACAAATAACATATACTTTACAAGCTCTACACATAATAAGCTCTAATATATACAAGCTCTACAAGCTCTACACGTGATACGGTGCCCTGGTGTTAACCCTGTAGCTCTACAAGTGTCTTCAGTCTTCTTCAACATGGAGCTCCTTCGGTAGCGAGCACAAACTGGGCACCTGCATCATCACAGGAAGGCAATTTTAGATCATAAAAACGAATGTTCCAAGCACAGTTTAGAGAAAAGAACCAAGTAAATTTGCCCTCAATCATACAAACAAAGTTTAGAGAAAACCAAACATGAACACACACTTATTATGCAGTTTTTAAAGTTTTTAATACATTTATTTTCTATTAGCAAAACTGAATATGCTACTTCCTAATTCATGGCTGCATAGTCCAGCTAGCTACACCAGTTTGCTCTCATGCAAAAATTAGAAAGAAAAAAAAGAACAACAAATAAATCAACACTGATTTCTCTAACACATACAGTAACTTGCTGATATAACTTGTATAACTTGTATATTTGTCGATGGAAAACGGGATGCAAAATCAAGTTTCAGTCTAGATCAATCTATCATGAGAAAACATGTATAACTCCCACTAGAATTTTTTAATGCAGTTGCAAATTATCCTGAAAACTTGTGCACTTAATGATGGTTAGATCCATCTTACAGGATATTCAGCTTCCAATATAAGTTAGGTACATAACAGAATGTATAAGCACGAAGTAAGATAGGCCATGCATCAAACACAGAAATACTTTTGAGCCGTTCACTGTCATGTACTACTACATAACTGGCTAACTCAGCAGCTGTGACTGATGGTACACTTCACCAAATTCCATAATGAATTCCATAATGAACTATTAGTAACTTGAGATGCCTTTATACCAGTTCTGTGAAGCAAATCTACATATCATATTTCTAGAATGGGCGCACCCAGTTGCTCACAAGTAGATTCAAACCCAACTTGCAATGCAATGATGTTTCTTGTACAGTATTACTATAGTTACCTAAATTGCCATGGGAATACTGACAATAGAAACAGGGGAACGAGAAGTAAGTTAAATTAGAGCTAGCAGTTCCAAACAATCACTAAAAACAGCAGCAAAAGCAGACACAGATGCCCGCCAGAGCCATTCCCACAGGCAAAACAAGCACCTTAAGCCCTCTCGCCACGGATCTACGAAGAGACCCACCAGGTAGGCCTCTGCAGCCTCCTGAAGGGCCATCACCGCATGGCTCTGGAAGCGGAGGTCAGTCTGCACAGACAGAACATGGTGGTGCTTTTAGTTCACTTGATTCATCAGACTATAAGAGTTGACAGGAGCATAACAATGTAGTGCTGTACTGTGAAGTTTGAGGAGCATAACAATGTAGTACTGTACTGTGAAGTTTGAGGAGCATAAAATATATGAGACAGTTTACTTGATCCAAAGTTTAAGGAGTATCTTATCTACTAGTAGTACTATACCGTGAGACTTTCCTAAAGCAGAGTTTGTTACCAAACAGAGTGAGAACCATCAGAAGAACAGAGATGGTATTTGAACAAGCAACTCCAGTATAGATTTGAACAAGCAATGGTATTTGTCAATACTGGAGATACAGTCAAACTGTAATCACAAAGAATGATTGAGTGCATTGGAGATATAGTCAAACTGTAATCACAAAGAATGATTACACATACCCTAACTGAGATTGTTGCTACTCTGAAGTGTAACGGAGGTTAAAATTAGCATACTGCTGGTGCTGGGAACAGCATCTGACAAGGCTGTGATCTAGGATGCACGACATATCGAGCAAGAAGCCAAGAACACTGAAGAATTTACTGAATGTGCACGTACTGCGACTAGTATGTGTGTCTATCTGCAAGTGATAATAGTAGCTAATATGTGCAATCCAGATGTATAGCACGAGGACACGGTCCCAGTCCCAGCTAGCGTTATCAGAATCTGCCCAGAATTGCTCCCTGCCCCGAACCAAGCTGGCAATTGTGTTATCTGCTGTAACTAATAGCACACCAAAACACGATTCAGACACGCACCTGGATTCTGGAACTCCTGACGGCGCGGTCCGAGCCGGCGACGGGCACGGAGAAAGCTACCTGCAGAGAGCGAGGGAAGAGGTGAGAACACGGAAGCCGTCACCCAGGAGCGGTACGGGGTCGGCGCGGACGTACCTGGGACGACCTCGCGAACAAAGACAGTGATGTGCGGCGCGGAGGGGGAGGAGTGGTCAAGCGGGACGGCGAAGCGGTGGTCGCGGAGGCTAAGGTCCGGCACCACGTACCACGGCCCGGCCTGGTGCGGCGCGGGCGCGGCCGTGGCCACAGCGGTGCTGGCGGCCGTCGAGGACGACGACATGGACATCCTCGTAGGGATCCAGTGGCGCGGGAAGCGGAGGCCAGGATGTAGTCGTCCCTGCCGACGAGGATGGAGCGCTCGGGCATGGCAGATCCGGCCCCATTCCCGTCGGCGAAGTCAGATCTCCCGGCGGCGGCCTCGGCGGAGCAGGGAACCGGGGCGAGGGAGGAGGAGGAAGGTGGTGGCGGCAATCTGGAAGAGGAGGGGAGCATGGAGCCGGGGCGAGGAGGGAGGGAGGAGGATTGGATCTGGCATCGGGAGAGGGGTTCCGGTTGAGGATGGATTGATGGATGTGGGATCTTGCCGGAGGGGAAGGAGGAAGGAGCAGAGCACGGCGATCTTGCCGGAGGGGAAGGAGGGAGGAGTAGAGCACGTCGATCTTGCCGGAGGGGAAGGAGGAAGGGGAAGGATGGATCTGCGAGGGGAGGGGCGGGTGGCGGCAAGGGGAGGGATCTGCGAGCGCTAGGGTTAGCTGAGAGAGCGGAGGGGTGGATGGACGGACAGATGGATGGATGGATGGATGGACAGATGTTTGCCATGTCACTGATCCATGCCACAGCTGGTTCCACCAATCAGAATGAAGCATTTTTTGTTTTTTCTCTTATAGTTTGTACCCTCTTATTCAGGCAAACATTTAACCTCTTATAGTTAGTTCAGGTAAACCAATATTTTGTACATGTGTGTATTTAGGCATGACAAACAATGTTGATTTGGGAGGTTTTCATTTTCTTTGCTCAAAAGAACCATTTTTCATTTTCTGAGTGACCAAAATGTGTTTTTTTGTGAAGGACCTACCATATGTTTCTTGCAAAATTGGACCAAATCATTTTTCTAAAATACTAGGCCATATTTAATGCACATTTAACCAAATGGTTGGGTGTAAAAAGTTTTGATCCACCTCTCGTGAAAAAGATAAATTTTCGCCGATTCAGTTGGAAGCGGGTCAAATTTCAACTGTAGCTGCCTTATAGTTTGCTCTTTATTTTTTCCAAAAATCATTTCTAGGTACATAAGTATCTATTTAATCAGAGAAACACCAAAAAAAAATCCAAGATTCAACCACTAGCTAGGAACGGTCATTCCCGCCGTTTTGACCGCATTTTGAAACGGGCATAAAAAGTTCAAAAAAAAATCAAAAAATTGGGAAACCTTTGCATTGTGTCATTATATGTGGCCAAGTTCCC
Organism: Triticum aestivum; assembly: GCF_018294505.1. Classification (NCBI taxonomy): domain Eukaryota; kingdom Viridiplantae; phylum Streptophyta; class Magnoliopsida; order Poales; family Poaceae; genus Triticum; species Triticum aestivum. The sequence continues at coordinate 461,936,437 of NC_057807.1, read as the reverse complement.
AAGAAAAATAATAAACTTGTAATACGACAATTATTTTAAAAAAGTGTTCTCAGAAATGAGCTGTCATGCGTGAAGATTCATGGCTTTCAAGCCAAATGATCAATCTTATGGCCACATTAATGGCATAGTTTGTTCAAATGATCTCATATTGTGCACAAGGGTGCATCTTGGAATTCCAAACAATGTTGCCTAAGGGAGTTTTCCCTTTCATTGCACAAAAGAGCCATTTTCCATTTTTCGAGTGCCCCAAATGAGGTTTTTTGTGAAGGACCTACCAAATAATTATTGCAAAATTAGACCAAATCATTTTTCTAAAATACTAGGCCATATTTAATGCACAATTGACCAAATGGTTGGGTGTAAAAAGTTTTGATCCACCTCTGGTGAAAAAGACAAATTCCCGCCGATTCAGTTGGAAGCGGGTCAAATTTGAACTGCAGCTGCCTTATAGTTTGCTCTTTATTTTTTCCAAAAATCATTTCTAGGTACATAAGTATCTATTTAATTAGCGAAACACCAAAAGTTTTCCAAGATTCAACCACTAGCTAGGAACGGTCATTCCCTCCGTTTTGACCGCATTTTGAAACGGGCATAAAAAATTAAAAAAAATCAAAAAATTGGGAAACCTTCGCATTGTGTCATTATATGTGGCCAAGTTCCCAGGAAGAATAATAAACTTATAATACGGCAATTATTTTCAAAAAGTGTTCTCAGAAATGAGGTGTCATGCGTGAAGATTCATGGCTTTCAAGCCAAATGATCAATCTTGTGGCCACATTCATGACATAGTTTGTTCAAATGATCTCATATTATGCACAAGGGTGCATCTTGGAATTCCAAACAATGTTGCCTAAGGGAGTTTTCACTTTCATTGCACAAAAGAGCCATTTTCCATTTTTCGAGTGCCCCAAATGAGGTTTTTTGTGAAGGACCTACCAAATAATTATTGCAAAACTGGACCAAATCATTTTTCTAAAATACTAGGCCATATTTAATGCACAATTTACCAAATGGTTGGGTGTAAAAAGTTTTGATCCACCTCTGGTGAAAAAGACAAATTTCCGCCGATTCAGTTGGAAGCGGGTCAAATTTGAACTGCAGCTGCCTTATAGTTTGCTCTTTATTTTTTCCAAAAATCATTTCTAGGTACATAAGTATCTATTTAATTAGAGAATACCAAAACTTCTCCAAGATTCAACCACTAGCTAGGAACGGTCATTCCCGCCGTTTTGACCGCATTTTGAAACGGGCATAAAAAGTTAAAAAAATAAAAAATTGGGAAACCTTCGCATTGTGTCATTATATGTGGCCAAGTTCCCAGGAAGAATAATAAACTTATAATACGGCAATTATTTTCAAAAAGTGTTCTCAGAAATGAGCTGTCATGCGTGAAGATTCATGGCTTTCAAGCCAAATGATCAATCTTATGGCCACATTCATGGTATACTTTGTTCAAATGATCTCATATTGTGCACAAGGGTGCATCTTAGAATTCCAAACAATGTTGCCTAAGGGAATTTTCACTTTCATTGCACAAAAGAGCCATTTTCCATTTTTCGAGTGCCCCAAATGAGGTTTTTTTTGTGAAGAACCTACCAAATAATTATTGCAAAATTGGACCAAATCATTTTTATAAAATACTAGGCCATATTTAATGCACAATTTACCAAATGGTTGGGTGTAAAAAGTTTTGATCCACCTCTGGTGAAAAAGACAAATTCCCGCCGATTTAGTTGGTAGCGGGTCAAATTTGAACTGCAGCTGCCTTATAGTTTGCTCTTTATTTTTTCCAAAAATCATTTCTAGGTACATAAGTATCTATTTAATCAGAGAAAGACCAAAAGTTTTCCAAGATCCAACCACTAGCTAGGAACGGTCATTCCCGCCGTTTTGACCGCATTTTGAAACGGGCATAAAAAATTTAAAAAAATTCAAAAAATTGGGAAACATTCACATTGTGTCATTATATGTGGCCAAGTTCCAAGGAAAAATAATAAACTTGTAATACAGCAATTATTTAAAAAAAATGTTCTCAGAAATGACCTATCATGCATGAAGATTCATGGCTTTCAAGCCAAATGATCAATCTTATGGCCACATTCATGGCATACTTTGTTCAAATGATCTCATATTGTGCACAAGGGTGCATCTTGGAATTCCAAACAATGTTGCCTAAGGGAGTTTTCACTTTCATTGCACAAAAGAGCCATTTTCCATTTTTTGAGCGCCCCAAATGAGGTTTTTTTGTGAAGGACCTACCAAATAATTATTGCAAAATTGGGCCAAATCATTTTTCTAAAATACTATGCCATATTTAATGCACAATTGATCAAATGATTGGGTGTAAAAAGTTTTGATCCACCTCTGGTGAAAAAGAGAAATTCCCACCGATTCAGTTGGAAACGGGTCAAATTTGAACTGCAGCTACCTCATAGTTTGCTATTTATTTTTTCTAAAAATCATTTCTAGGTACATAAGTATCTATTTAATCAGGGAAAAATCAAAAGTTTTCCAAGATTCAACCACTAGCTAGGAACGGTCAAGCCCGCTGTTTTGACCGCATTTTGAAACGGGCATAAAAAATTCAAAAAAAAATCAAAAAATTAGAAAACCTTCGCATTGTGTCATTATATGTGACCAAGTTTCCAGGAAAAATAATAAACTTGTAATACGACAATTATTTTAAAAAAGTGTTCTCAGAAATGAGCTATCACGTGTGAAGATTCATGGCTTTCAAGCCAAATGATCAATCTTATGGCCACATTCATGGCATAGTTTGTTCAAATGACCTCATATCGTGCACAACGGTGTATCTTGGAATGACAAACAATGTTGCCTAAGGAACTTTTCATTTTCTTTGGACGAGAAATTCATTTTCCATTTTTTCGAGTGCCCAAAATGAGTTTTTTTTGTGAAGGACCTACCATATATTTGTTACAAAATTGGACCTAATCAATTTTATAAAATACTAGGCCATATATAATGCACAATTGACAAAATGGTTGGGTGTCAAAAGTTTTGATCCACCTATGGTGAAAAAGACAAATTCCCATCGATTCAGCTGGAAGCGGGTCAAATTTGAACTGCAGGTGCCTCATAGTTTGCTCTTTATTTTTTTCCAAAAATCATTCTAGGTAAATAAGTATCTATTTAATCATAAATACATGGCTTTATGGCGAGACATCGAGGTTTGTACGGTGGCCGAGGGCCCCAACTCTAGAGCGCATACGCTCGCATGCCGCCGCGTGGTCACCGCGTGACCGTGGCGTTGCCGTGCGTTCTGGGCGGCCTAGGCATGTCTAGTGGGTTGGGCACTCCCCAGGTAGGTGCTAGGAAGAAAATTATAACATAAGATTCTCATGAGGAGACCAAACTATGCTCAAACATGAATTAGCAGCCAAGTGTTTGATTAGCGGTACGGGAAATGCACATGGCCAATGGGCGTGAGTTTTGGCTAAAGATGATCATATACTAAGAAGAATGTCTTCACAATTTTTTAGGGAAATCAAGAATATATAAATAACACTTCCTTCACAAAGTGTTGCTCTAAACAGAATAGGAAAATGAATATTTTTGAGTTATTTTTGAACTAGGCAAGGAAGGTTTTTGACATATTTGATGAAGATATGATCCAAACAATTTATGAGAATTTTTGGAATAACAGAAATATAGGTTGCTTCACAACCTAGGGCAAAAATTGAGACATGGACATGACACATAGGCAAAAATGATGAGATGGCGCCTAGTCATCACAACCCACCACAATCTACAAGGCTATGACCATCTATATTAGTCGTTAACAACTAGAAATAAGGCAACAGACCAGCACTGTTTGCTTTATGACCATTTCGTGTAAGGAAATTGTGACATTTCTGACCAAAATGGTCGCAATGGTTTAGGGTTTGGAGCCCCCCGAACAGCTTTTAACCAATTGGTCTCAAATGATCATAGATCTATGACCAATTCTTCCAGGGTCACTGACAGAAGGTCACTAGTTGACATATTTCTTGTAGTGGGCTAAAACAATTGTCAACTTGTGTGTTCTACGGTGCCCTCCTGCCCCCGTATATAAAGGAGCAAGGGGGAGGCCGGCCGGCCCTCCTAGGGCGCGCCCCAATAGCTAGGGGAATCCTACTAGGACTCCAAGTCCTAGTAGGTTTCCACCTAAAGGGAGAGAGGGGGAAGGCAAGAGGGGCGCCGCCCCCCCTTCCTTGTCCTATTTGGACTTAAGGGGAGGGGGCGCGCGGCCTGCCCTGGCCGGCCCCTCTCTCTCTCTCTCTATTAGGGCCCATCGAGGCCCATTAGTTCCCCGGGGGTTCCGGTAACCCTCCGGCACTCCGGTTTTGTCCGAAACTTCTCCGGAACATTTCCGATGTCTGAATATAGTCGTCCAATATATCAATCTTTATGTCTCGACCATTTCGAGACTCCTTTTCATGTCCGTGATCACATATGAGACTCCAAACAATCTTCGGTACACCATATCACATAAACTCATAATACCAATCGTCATCGAACGTTAAGCGTGCGGACCCTACGGGTTCAAGAACTATGTAGACATGACTGAGACACGTCTCTGGTCAATAACCAATATCGGAACCTGGATGCTCATATTGGTTCCTACATATTCTACGAAGATCTTTATATGTCAAACCGCATAACAACATACGTTGTTCCCTTTGTCATTGGTATGTTACTTGCCCGAGATTCGATCGCCGGTATCTCAATACCTAGTTCAATCTTGTTACCGGCAAGTCTCTTTACTCATTCCGTAATACTTCATCCTGCAACTAACTTATTAGTCACAATGCTTGCAAGGCTTATAGTGATGAGTATTACCGAGAGGGCCCAGAGATACCACTCTGAAACACGATGTGACAAATCGTAATCTCGATCTATGCCAACCCAAAAAATACCTTCAGAGACACATGTAGAGCACCTTTATAATAACCCATTTACGTTGTGACGTTTGGTAGCACACAAAGTGTTCCTCCGGTATTCGGGAGTTGCTCTCATAATCTGAGGAGCTTGTATAAGTCATGAAGAAAACAGTAGCAATGAAACTAACACGATCATAATGCTAAGCTAATGGATGGGTGATACATCTCCGTTGTATCTATAATTTTTGATTGTTTCATGCCAATATTATTCAACTTTCATATACTTTTGGCAACTTTTTATACTATTTTTGGGACTAACTTATTGATCCAGTGCCCAATGCCAGTTCCTGTTTGTTGCATGTTTTATGTTTCACAGAAACCCCATATCAAACGGAGTCCAAACGGGATAAAAACAGACGAAGAATATTTTTGGAATATTTGCGAAATATGGGAGGAAGAATCAATGCGAGACGGTGCCCGAGGTGGCCACGAGGCAGGGGGCGCGCCCCTGACCCTCGTGGGACCCTCATAAGGCAGTTGCTGCTATTCTTTTGCCGCAAGAAGGCTAATTTTTGGAAAAAATCGTGGCGAAGGTTTCAGTCCAATCGGAGTTACAGATCTCTGGATATAAAAGAAACGATGCCAGGGCAGAATCAAAGAACGCAGAAACAGAGAGAGACAGAGAGACAGATCCAATCTCGGAGGGACTCTTGCCCCTCCCACGCCATGGGAGCCAAGGACCAGAGGGGAAACCCTTCTCCCATCTAGGTAGAAGGTCAAGGAAGAAGAATAAGAAGGGGGACTCTCTCCCCCTTGCTTCCGGTGGCGCCGGAACGCTGCTAGAGGCCATCATCATCACCGCGATATTCACCAACAACTTCACCGCCTTCATCACCAACTCTTCCCCCCTCTATGTAGCGGTGTAACCCCTCTTTTACCCGCTGTAATCTCCACTTAAACATGGTGCTCAACGTTATATATTATTTCCCAATGATGTATGGCTATCTTATGATGTTTGAGTAGATCTGTTTTGTCCTATGGGTTAATTGATGATCGTGATTGGTTTGAGTTGCATGTTTTACTATTGGTGATGTTCTATGGTGCTCTCCATGTCGCGCAAGCGTGAGGGATCCCCGATGTAGGGTTTGCAATATGTTCATGATTTTCTTATGGTGGGTGGCGTGAGTGAAAGAAGCACAGACCCGAGTAAGTAGGTTGTTTGCGTATGGGATAAAGGGGACTTGATACTTTAATGCTATGGTTGGGTTTTACCTTAATGATCTTTAGTAGTTGCAGATGCTTGCTAGAGTCCCAATCATAAGTGCATATGATCCAAGAAGAGAAGGTATGTTAGCTTATGCCTCTCCCTCAAATAAAATTGCAATAGTGATTACCGGTTTAGTTATCGATTGCCTAGGGACAAATAACTTTGTCGTGACAAAAAGCTCTCTACTAAAACTAACTTAGTTGCTTCTTTATCTAAACAACCCCTACTTTTATTTACGTGCTCTTTATTATCTTGCAAACCTATCCAACAACACCTACAAAGTACTTCTAGTTTCATACTTGTTCTAGGTAAGGCGAACACTAAGTGTGCGTAGAGTCGTATCAGTGGCAGATAGGACTTGAGAGAATATTTGTTCTACCTTTAGCTCCTCGTTGGGTTGGACACTCTTACTTATTGAAAGAGGTTATAATTATCCCCTACATTTGTGGGTTATCAAGAGCTTTTTCTGGCGCCGTTGCCGGGGAGTCATAGCGTGGGGTGAATATTCTCGTGTGTGCTTGTTTGCTTTATCACTAAGTAATTTTTATTTGCTGTTCTTAGTTGTTTTCTATCTTTAGTTATGGGTAGGAAATGCAAAATACCAAAAAAAAATTAGTTGTACCTACTGAACCAATGGTGAAGAACCACTCAAAATCTATCACACTCCTGAAACTTTTTACTTGAATCATCTTCGATCCCTTTGTGCTCGTGCTGAAACCCCCACTAGCTTAGTTGAGGGCAAATCTTTAGATGAGCGTGCTTGTTATGTGCGACACCGTATATCTGAAAAAGGGAAACTTTTACTGGATCAAATTCATCGTTTGCAATGCTATGCTTGGAATTTATGTGAAATATATGAGTTTACTTGTTGTTCTGAAAACCCTAAGAAACACCTTCCCTACCAATGTGAGTTTAGTGATAATGGAATCGTATCTTCGTATGCTAAGGGTGTTTATAATTACTATGATGTTCAACAAACTGAAAATTTTGTTGCTTTTAAGGGTGCTTATGAAATTGCTTCTTTAATTGAAAAGTATGATGCTACTCTCTACAAATCTGAAAATTTTGCCATATTTAAATATTGTTATGATAATTATGCTTCTAATGCCTATGTTAAACCATATATTGAGGACTTCTCCGCTGTCCAAGAAGAGACTAATATTTTGCAGGAGTCTATGGAAGGAGGAATTGATTGGATTGTGAGCTCATTGGTTCAAAAAGATGATGAGGAGAGCGAAGAACAAAAGGAGGAAGAGCGGATTAGCTACCCGTGCCCACCTTCTAATGAGAGTAACTCTTCAACTCATACATTGTTTAATTCCCCTTCGTGCTTACCGAATGATGATTGCTATGATGATTGTTATGATCCCGTTGATTCTCTTGAAATACCCCTTTTTGATGATGCTTGCTATGCTTGTGGCCAAGATGTCAATATGAATTATGCTTATAGAGATGAACTTGCTATAGTTCCTTATGTTAAACATGAAATTGTTTCTATGGCACCCACGCATGATAGTCCTATTATCTTTTTGAATTCTCCAAACTACACTATATTGGAGAAGTTTGTGCTTATTAAGGATTATATTGATGGGTTGCGTTTTACTACTACACATGATGATTTTGATAGATATAATATGCATGTGCTTGCTGCTCCTACTTGCAATTATTATGAGAGAGGAACTATATCTCCACCTCTTTATGTTTCCAATATGATAAAATTGCAAGAAACTGCTTATACTATGCATTGGCCTTTACTATGTGTGCATGAATTGTTCTTTTATGACATGCCGATGCATAGGAAGAGAGTTAGACTTTGTTGTCGCATGATATATGTTACTTTGTGCTCACTACTAAATTACAAATCATTGTTAATTAAAATTGGCTTTGATATAGCTTAGGATCCGGGTGGATTCATTACTTGAGCACTATATGCCTAGCTTAATGGCTTTAAAGAAAGCGCTGCCAGGGAGACAACCCGAAAGTTTTTGAGAGCCATTTATTTCTGTTGTGTGCTTTCATATAGTTTTAAAAAAATATAAAGAGGGGAACCCAAAACTTTTCAAAAAGGAAAGTGAAAGTGAGAGAGACAAGCATTGTTGAAGTGGGAGAGCTCCTTGAACTTTGTTCATGCTCACGGAAACTTTGTGAATCTTAATTACAGAAACTTTTCATCAAAAATAATTATCCCCTTGTACAATTCCTTTGTATTATAATAATAATGTGCTAAGGTTTGCCTTTAGGATGTTTACAATGCTTGTTGGTTTGTACGGTGCAGGACAAAAACTTTGGTTGTAGTGCGCGATTTTATATTTTTTGCTAGAATGTCAAATGGTTCTGATTCTTTTTGCACTGTCTTGATGTACAAATTTTTTATTTTTCCTAATTTTGGTAGAAGTTTTGGGGTACAGAAGATGGTGAATGTTCAGATTGCTTAAGACTGTTCTGTTTTTGACAGATTCTGTTTTTTGATGCATAGTTTACTTGTTTTGATGAAACTATCAATTTCTATCAGTGGATTAAGCCATGGAAAAGCTATATTACAGTAGACACAATGCAAAAACAAAATATGAATTGGTTTGCAACAGTACTTAGAGTAGTGATTTGCTTTATTATACTAACGGATCTTACCGAGTTTTCTCTTGAAGTTTTGTGTGGATGAAGTGTTTGATCGAGGAGGTCTCGATATGAGGAAAAGGAGGAGAGGCAAGAGCTCGAGCTTGGGGATTCCCAAGGCACCCCAAGTAAATATTCAAGGATACTCAAGCGTCTAAGCTTGGGGATGCCCCGGAAGGCATCCTCTCTTTCTTCAACAAGTATTGGTATGTTTTTGTATTCGTTTCGTTCATGCAATATGTGCAAGTCTTGGAGCGTCTTTTGCATTCAGTTTTCATTTTTATTTTATGCACCATGCTGCTATGAGATAATCCTTGGTTGATTTATAGAATGCTCATTGCACTTCACTTAAATATTTTGAGTATGGCTTTATAGATTGCTTCATGTGCTTCACTTATATTATTTGAAGTTTGAATTGCCTGTTTCCCTTCACATAGAAAACCGCCATTTGTAGAATGCTCTTTTGCTTCATTTATATTTGTTAGAGCGTGGGCATATCTTTTGTAGAAAGAATTAAACTCTCTTGCTTCACTTATATCTATTTAGAGAGATGACAGGAATTGGTCATTCACATGGTTAGTCATAAAATCCTACATAAACTTGTAGATCGCTGAATATAATATGTTTGATTCCTTGCAATAGTTTTGCGATATAAAGGTGGTGATATTAGAGTCATGATAGTGGGCGACTGTGGATTAGTAGAAATACTTGCGTTGAGGTTTGTGATTCCCGTAGCATGCACGTATGGTGAACCGTTATGTGATGAAGTCGGAGCATGATTTATTTATTGATTGTCTTCCTTATGAGTGGCGTTCGGGGACGAGCGATGGTATTTTCCTACCAATCTATTGCCCTAGGAGCATACACGTAGTACTTTGTTTCGATGACTAATAGATTTTTGCAATAAGTATGTGTGTTCTTTATGACTAATGTTGAGTCCATGGATTATACGCGCTCTCACCCTTCCATCATTGCTAGCCTCTTCGGTACCGTGCATTGCGCTTTCTCACCTCGAGAGTTGGTGCAAACTTCGCCGGTGCTTCCAAACCCCGTGATATGATACACTCTATCACACATAAGCCTCCTTATATCTTCCTCAAAACAACCACCATACCTACCTATCATGGCATTTTCATAGCCATTCCGAGATATATTGCCATGCAACTTCCATCATCATCATATATATGACTTGAGCATTCATTGTCATATTGCTTTGCATGATCTTAAGATAGCTAGCATGATGTTTTCATGGCTTGTCCATTTTTGATGCCATTGCTACGCTAGATCATTGCACATCCCGGTACACCGCCGGAGGCATTCATATAGAGTCATACCTTTGTTCTAGTATCGAGTTGTAATATTGAGTTGTAAGTAAATAAAAGTGTGATGATCATCGTTATTAGAGCATTGCCCCAGTGAGGAAAGGATGATGGAGACTATGATTCCCCTGTTGGGGCACGTAGCAGAAATTCAAAATTTTCCTACGTGTCACCAAGATCTATCTATGGAGAGACCAGCAACGAGTAGAAAGAGAGTGCATCTACATACCCTTGTAGATCGCTAAGCGGAAGCGTTCAAGTGAACGGGGTTGATGAAGTCGTACTCGTCGTGATTCAAATCACCGATGATCAAGTGCCGAACGCACGGTACCTCCGCGTTCAACACACGTACAGCCCGGTGACGTATCCCACGCCTTGATCCAGCAAGGAGAGAGGGAGAGGTTGAGGAAGACTCCATCCAGCAGCAGCACAACGGCGTGGTGGTGGTGGAGGAGCGTGGCAATCCTGCAGGGCTTCGCCAAGCACCATGGGAGAGGAGGACGACTTGGGAGAGGGGGAGGGCTGCGCCAGAACTTCGTCTAGAGCTCCCATGCGTCTCCCTACTATATATAGGGGTGGAGGGGCTGGTTTCTTGCCCTCCAAGTCCATTGGGGCGTTGGCCAAGGTGGGAGGAAAGAAATCCCATCATTTCCTTCCCCACCGATTGTTATCCCCCCTTTTTAGGGATCTTGATCTTATCCCTTCGGGATATGATCTTATTCCTTCTAAGGGGGGATCTTGGTGCGCCTTGACCAGGGGTGTGGGGCCTTGCCCCCACTACCCACGTTCATGTGGGTCCCCCCATGCAGGTGGGCCCCACTCCGGAACCTTCTAGAACCTTCCCGGTACAATACCGAAAAATCCCGAACATTTTCCGGTGGCCAAAATAGGACTTCCCATATATAAATCTTTACCTCCGGACCATTCCGGAACTCCTCGTGACGTCCGGGATCTCATCCGGGACTCCGAACAACATTCGGTAACCACATACAAACTTCCTTTATAACCCTAGCATCATCGAACCTTAAGTGTGTAGACCCTACGGGTTCGGGAGACATGCAGACATGACCGAGACGTTCTCCGGTCAATAACCAACAGCGGGATCTGGATACCCATGATGGCTCCCACATGTTCCACGATGATCTCATCGGATGAACCACGATGTCAAGGACTTAATCAATCCCGTATTCAATTCCCTTTGTCTATCGGTATGTTACTTGCCCGAGATTCGATCGTCGGTATCCAATACCTTGTTCAATCTCGTTACCGGCAAGTCACTTTACTCGTTCCGTAACACATCATCCCGTGATCAACTCCTTGGTCACATTGCGCATATGATGATGTCCTACCGAGTGGGCCCAGAGATACCTCTCCGTTTACACGGAGTGACAAATCCCAGTCTCGATCCGCATAAAACAATAGATACTTTCGGAGATACCTGTAGTGCACCTTTATAGTCACCCAGTTACGTTGTGACGTTTGATACACCCAAAGCACTCCTACGGTATCCAGGAGTTACACGCTCTCATGGTCGAAGGAAGAGATACTTGACATTGGCAAAGCTCTAGCAAATGAACTACACGATCTTTTGTGCTAGTCTTAGGATTGGGTCTTGTCCATCACATCATTCTCCTAATGATGTGATCCCGTTATCAACGACATCCAATGTCCATAGCCAGGAAACCATGACTATCTGTTGATCACAACGAGCTAGTCAACTAGAGGCTCACTAGGGACATATTGTGGTCTATGTATTCACACGTGTATTACGATTTCCGGATAATACAGTTATAGCATGAATAAAAGACAATTATCATGAACAAGGAAATATAATAATAATACTTTTATTATTGCCTCTAGGGCATATTTCCAACAGTCTCCCACTTGCACTAGAGTCAATAATCTAGTTCACATCGCCATGTGATTAACACTCACAGGTCACATCGCCATGTGACTAATACCCAAGAGTTTACTAGAGTCAGTAGTCTAGTTCACATCACTATGTGATTAACACTCAATGAGTTTTATGTTTGATCATGTTGCTTGTGAGAGAGGTTTTAGTCAACGGGTCTGAACCTTTCAGATCCGTGTGTGCTTTACAAATCTCTATGTCATCTCCTAGATGCAGCTACCACGCTCTATTTGGAGCTATTCCAAACAACTGTTCTACTTGGAGCTATTCTAAATTATTGCTCCATTATATGTATCCGGTCTCTCTACTCAGAGCTATCCGGATAGGTGTCAAGCTTGCATCGTCGTAACCTTTACGACGAACTCTTTTACCACCTCCATAATCGAGAAAATTCCTTAGTCCACTAGTTACTAAGGATAACTTTGACCGCTGTCCTGTGAGCCATTCTTGGATCACTCTTGTACCCCTTGACTGACTCATGGCAAGGCACACTTCAGGTGCGGTACACAGCATAGCATACTGAAGAGCCTACGTCTTAAGCATAGGGGACGACCTTCGTCCTTTCTCTCTATTCTGCCGTGGTCGAGCTTTAAGTCTTAACTTCGTACCTTACAACTCAGGCAAGAACTCCTTCTTTGACTGGTCCATCTTGAACACCTTCAAGATCATGTCAAGGTATGTGCTCATTTGAAAGTATTATTAAGCATTTTGATCTATCCTTATAGATCTTGATGCTCAATGTTCAAGTAGCTTAATCCAGGCTTTCCATTGAAAAACACTTTCAAAATAACCCTATATGCTTTCCAGAAATTCTACGTCATTTCTGATCAACAATATGTCAACAACATATACTCATCAGAAATTCTATAGTGCTCCCACTCACTTCTTTGGAAATACAAGTTTCTCATAAACTTTGTACAAACCCAAAATTTTGATCATCATCAAAGCATACATTCCAACTCCGAGATGCTCACTCCAGTCCTTAGAAGGATTGCTGGAGCTTTGCATACTTATTAGCATCTTTCGGGATTGACAAAACCTTCCGGTTGTATCACATACAACCTTTCCTCATTAAAATCGTCGAGGAAACAATGTTTTGACATCCTATCTGCAAGATTTCATAAATAATGCAGTAATCGCTAATATAATTCCAACAGACTCTTAGCATCGCTACGAGTGAGAAAATCTCATCGTAGTCAACTCCTTGAACTTGTCGGAAAACATCTTAACGACAAGTCGAGCTTTCTTAATGGTGACATTTACCATCATTGTCCGTCTTCCTTTTGAAATCCATCTGTACTCATTAGCCTTACGACCATCGAGCCGTTCTGCCAAAGTCTACACTTTGTTTTCATACATGGATCCTCTCTCGGATTTTATGGCCTCAAGCCATTTATCGGAATCCGGGCCCACCATCGCTTCTCCATAGCTCGTAGGTTCATTGTTGTCTAGCAACATGACCTTCAAGACAGGATTACGTACCACTCTGAAGTAGTACGCATCCTTGTCATCCTACGAGGTTTGGGAGTGACTTGATCCGAAGTTTCATGATCAATATCATAAGCTTCCACTTCAATTGGTGTAGGTGCCACAGGAACAACTCCCTGTGCCCTGTCACACACTAGTTGAAGAGACGGTTCAATAACCTCATCAAGTCTCCACCATCCTCCCACTCAATTCTTTCGAGAGAAACTTTTCCTCGAGAAAGGACCCGATTCTAGAAACAATCCATATTGCTTTCGGATCTGAATTAGGAGGTATACCCAACTGTTTTGGGTTTCCTATGAAGATGCATTTTATCCGCTTTGGGTTCGAGCTTATCAACCTGAAACTTTTTCATATAAGCGTCGCAGCCCCAAACTTTTAAGAAACGACAACTTAGGTTTCTCTAAACCATAATTCATACGGTGTCATCTCATCGGAATTACGTGGTGCCCTATTTAAAGTGAATGTGGTTGTCTCTAATGCCTAACCCATGAACGATAGTGGTAATTCGATAAGAGACATCATGGTACGCACCATATCCAATAGGGTGCAACTATGATGTTCGGACACACCATCACATTATGGTGTTCCAGGCGGTATTAATTGCGAAACAATTTCCACAATGTCTTAATTGTGTGCCAAAACTCGTAACTCAGATATTCATCTCTATGATCATATCATAGACATTTTATCCTCTTGTCACAATGATCTGCTACTTCACTCTGAAATTACTTGAACCATTCAATAATTCAGACTTGTGTTTCATCAAGTAAATATACTCAACATTTACTCGAATCATCTGTGAAGTAAGAACATAATGATATTCACTGCATGCCTCAGCACTCATTCGACTGCACACATCAAAATGTGTTACTTCCAACAAGTTGCTATCTTGTTCCATCTTACTGAAAATGAGGCTTTTCAGTCATCTTGCCCATGTGGTATGATTTGCATATCTCAAGTGATTCAAAATCAAGTGAGTCCGAACGATCCATTTGCATGGAGTTTCTTCATGCATATACACCAATAGACATGGTTCGCATGTCTCAAACTTTTCAAAAACGAGTGAGTCCAAAGATCCATCAACATGGAGCTTCTTCATGCGTTTTATACCATTATGACTTACATGGCAGTGCCACAAGTAAGTGGTACTATCATTACTATCTTATATCTTTTGGCATGAAAATGTGTATCACTACGACCGAGATTCAATAAACCATTCCTTTAGGTGCAAGACCATTGAAGGTATTATTCAAAAATAGAGTAACCATTATTCTCCTTAAATGAATAACCGTATTGCGATAGACATAATCCAATCATGTCTATGCTCAACGCAAACACCAATCTCGGTGGTAGAGGGAGCGTGCGATGCTTGATCATATCAATCTTGGAAACACTTCCAACACATATCGTCAGCTCACCTTTAGCTAGTCTCCGTTTATTCCGTAGCTTTTATTTCGAGTTACTAACACTTAGCAACCGAACCGGTATCCAATACCCTGGTGCTACTAGGAGTACTAGTAAAGTACACATTAACATAATGTATATCCAATATACTTCTATCGACCTTGCCAGCCTTCTCATCTACCAAGTATCTAGGGTAATTCTGCTCTAGTGACTGTTCCCCTTATTACAGAAGCACTTAGTCTCGGGTTTGGGTTCAACCTTGGGTTTCTTCACTGGAGCAGCAGCTGATTTGCCGTTTCATGAAGTATCCCTTCTTGCCCTTGCCCTTCTTGAAACTAGTGGTTTCACCAACCATCAACAATTGATGCTCCTTCTTGATTTCTACTTTCGCGGTGTCAAACATCGTGAATACCTCAAGGATCATCTTATTTATCCGTGATATGTTATAGTTCATCACGAAGCTCTAGCAGCTCGGTGGCAATGACTTTGGAGAAACATCACTATCTCATTTGGAAGATCAACTCCCACTCAATTCAAGTGATTGTTGCACTCAGACAATCTGAGCACAAGCTCAACGATTGAGCTTTTCTCCCTTAGTTTGCAGGCTAAGAGAATCGTCGGAGGTCTTATACCTCTTGACGTGAGCACGAGCCTGAAATCCCAATTTCAGCCCTCGAAACATCTCATATGTTCCGCGATGTTTCGAAAACGTCTTTGGTGCCTCTACTTAAACCATTTAACTGAACTATCACGTAGTTATCAAAATGTGTATGTTCGATGTTCGAAACATCCACAAACGACGTTTGGGGTTCAGCACACTGAGCAGTGCATTAAGGACATAAGCTTTCTACTGTTCGCATAATCGCTACTATCAACTTTCAACTATATTTTCTCTAGGAACATATCTAAAACAGTAGAACTAAAGCGCGAGCTACGACATAATTTGCAAAAGGTCTTTTGACTATGTTCAGGATAATTAAGTTCATCTTATGAACTCCCACTCAGATAGACATCCCTCTGGTCATCTAAGTGATTACATGATCTGAGTCAACTAGGCCGTGTCCGATCATCACGTGAGACGGACTAGTCATCATCGGTGAACATCTTCATGTTGATCGTATCTACTATACGACTCATGCTCGACCTTTCGGTCTCCGTGTTCCGAGGCCATGCCTGTACATGCTAGGCTCGTCAAGTTAACCCTAAGTGTTTTCGCTGTGTAAAACTGTCTTACACCCGTTGTATGTGAACGTAAGAATCCATCACACCCGATCATCACGTGGTGCTTAGAAGCGACGAACTGTAGCAATGGTGCACAGTTAGGGGAGAACACTTCTTGAAATTGTTGTAAGGGATCATCTTATTTACTACCGTCGTTCTAAGCAAACAAGATGCATAAACATGATAAACATCACATGCAATCAAATAGAGTAGTGACATGATATGGCCAATATCATATAGCTCCTTTGATCTTCATCTTCGGGGCTCCATGATCATCTTGTCACCGGCATGACACCATGATCTCCATCATCATGATCTCCATCATCGTGTCTTCATGAAGTTGTCACGCCAACGACTACTTCTACTTCTATGACTAACGCGTTTAGCAATAAAGTAAAGTAGTTTACATGGCGTTCTTCAATGACACGCAGGTCATACAATAAATAAAGACAACTCCTATGGCTCCTGCCGGTTGTCATACTCATCGACATGCAAGTCATGAATCCTATTACAAGAACATGATCAATCTCATACATCACATATATCATTCATCACATCCTTTTGGCCATATCACATCACATAGCATACCCTGCAAAAACAAGTTAGACGTCCTCTAATTGTTGTTTGCATGTTTTACGTGGCTGCTATGGGTTTCTAGCAAGAACGTTTCTTACCTACGCAAAACCACAACGTGATATGCCAATTGCTATTTACCCTTCATAAGGACCCTTTTCATCGAATCCATTCCGACTAAAGTGGGAGAGACTGGCACCCGCTAGCCACCTTATGCACCAAGTGCATGTCAATCGGTGGAACCTGTCTCACGTAAGAGTACGTGTAAGGTCGGTCCGGGCCGCTTCATCCCACAATATCGTCGAAACAAGATTGGACTAGTAACGGTAAGCATATTGAACAACATCAACGCCCACAACTACTTTGTGTTCTACTCGTGCAAAGAATCTACGCAATAGACCTAGCTCTGATGCCACTGTTGGGGCACGTAGCAGAAATTCAAAATTTTCCTACGTGTCACCAAGATCTATCTATGGAGAGACCAGCAACGAGTAGAAAGAGAGTGCATCTACATACCCTTGTAGATCGCTAAGCGGAAGCGTTCAAGTGAACGGGGTTGATGAAGTCGTACTCGTCGTGATTCAAATCACCAATGATCAAGTGCCGAACGCACGGCACCTCCGCGTTCAACACACGTACAGCCCGGTGACGTATCCCACGCCTTGATCCAGCAAGGAGAGAGGGAGAGGTTGAGGAAGACTCCATCCAGCAGCAGCACAACGGCGTGGTGGTGGTGGAGGAGCGTGGCAATCCTGCAGGGCTTCGCCAAGCACCACGGGAGAGGAGGACGACTTGGGAGAGGGGGAGGGCTGCGCCAGAACTTCGTCTAGAGCTCCCATGCGTCTCCCTACTATATATAGGGGTGGAGGGGCTGGTTTCTTGCCCTCCAAGTCCATTGGGGCATTGGCCAAGGTGGGAAGAAAGAAATCCCATCATTTCCTTCCCCACCGATTGTTATCCCCCCTTTTTAGGGATCTTGATCTTATCCCTTCGGGATATGATCTTATTCCTTCTAAGGGGGGATCTTGGTGCGCCTTGACCAGGGGTGTGGGGCCTTGCCCCCACTACCCACGTTCATGTGGGTCCCCCCATGCAGGTGAGCCCCACTCCGGAACCTTCTAGAACCTTCCCGGTACAATACCGAAAAATCCCGAACATTTTCCGGTGGCCAAAATAGGACTTCCCATATATAAATCTTTACCTCCGGACCATTCCGGAACTCCTCGTGACGTCCGGGATCTCATCCGGGACTCCGAACAACATTCGGTAACC
The DNA here is from genome assembly GCF_018294505.1 of Triticum aestivum. Lineage (NCBI taxonomy): Eukaryota > Viridiplantae > Streptophyta > Magnoliopsida > Poales > Poaceae > Triticum > Triticum aestivum. The sequence goes on along the minus strand of NC_057807.1, from coordinate 461,918,488 downwards.
ACATACAAACTTCCTTTATAACCCTAGCGTCATCGAACCTTAAGTGTGTAGACCCTACGGGTTCGGGAGACATGCAGACATGACCGAGACGTTCTCCGGTCAATAACCAACAGCGGGATCTGGATACCCATGTTGGCTCCCACATGTTCCACGATGATCTCATCGGATGAACCACGATGTCAAGGACTTAATCAATCCCGTATTCAATTCCCTTTGTCTATCAGTATGTTACTTGCCCGAGATTCGATCGTCGGTATCCAATACCTTGTTCAACCTCGTTACCGGCAAGTCACTTTACTCGTTCCGTAACACATCATCCCGTGATCAACTCCTTGGTCACATTGCGCATATGATGATGTCCTACCGAGTGGGCCCAGAGATACCTCTCCGTTTACACGGAGTGACAAATCCCAGTCTCGATCCGCATAAAACAATAGATACTTTCGGAGATACATGTAGTGCACCTTTATAGTCACCCAGTTACGTTGTGACGTTTGATACACCCAAAGCACTCCTACGGTATCCAGGAGTTACACGCTCTCATGGTCGAAGGAAGAGATACTTGACATTGGCAAAGCTCTAGCAAATGAACTACACGATCTTTTGTGCTAGTCTTAGGATTGGGTCTTGTCCATCACATCATTCTCCTAATGATGTGATCCCGTTATCAACGACATCCAATGTCCATAGCCAGGAAACCATGACTATCTGTTGATCACAACGAGCTAGTCAACTAGAGGCTCACTAGGGACATATTGTGGTCTATGTATTCACACGTGTATTACGATTTCCGGATAATACAGTTACAGCATGAATAAAAGACAATTATCATGAACAAGGAAATATAATAATAATACTTTTATTATTGCCTCTAGGGCATATTTCCAACATCCCCCACAAGTCGGGATGAGACTCCTGACTTAATAAAAAAAGGCCAAAGAAGCCCAAATAAAAAGGGGGGGGGCAAAGAAGCCCACCAAAAAAAGGAGAAAATTAAAAAAATGATAGAAAAAGAGACAAGGGGCAATGTTACTATCCTTTTTACCAGACTTGTGCTTCAGAGTAGTACCATGTTCTTATAGAGAGAGAGAGTCTCCTATGCTTTCATTTTCATATACTAGTGGGAATTTTCATTATAGAACTTGGCTTGTATATTCCGATGATGGGCTTCCTCAAATGCTCGAGGTCTTCATGAGCAAGCAAGTTGGATGCACACCCACTTAGTTTCAGTTTGAGCTTTCATACACTTATAGCTCTTAGTGCATCTGTTGCATGGCAATCCCTACTCCTCGCATTGACATCAATTGATGGGCATCTCCATAGCCCGTTGATTAGCCGCGTCGATGTGAGACTTTCTCCCTTTTTGTCTTCTCCACACAACCTCCACCATCATATTCTATTCCACCCATAGTGCTATGTCCATGGCTCACACTCATGTATTGCGTGAAAGTTGAAAAGGTTTGAGAATGTCAAAACTATGAAACAATTGCTTGGCTTGTCATCGGGTTTGTGGATGATTTGAATATTTTGTGTGATGAAGATGGAGCATAGCCAGACTATATGATTTTGTAGGGATAACTTTCTTTGGCCATGTTGTTTTGAAAAGACATGATTGTTTTATTGGTACGCTCGAAGTATTATTGTTTTTATGTCAAATGATAGACTATTGCCTTGAATCACTCGTGTCTTAATATTCATACCATGATTAGATGTATGATCAAGATTATGCTAGGTAGCATTCCACATCAAAAATTATCTTTTTTATCATTTACCTGCTCGAGGACGAGCAGGAATTAAGCTTGGGGATGCTGATACGTCTCCGTCGTATCTATAATTTTTGATTGTTTCATGCCAATATTATTCAACTTTCTTATACTTTTGGCAACTTTTTACACTATTTTTAGGACTAACTTATTGATCTAGTGCCCAGTGCCAGTTCCTGTTTGTTGCATGTTTTATGTTTCGCAGAAACCCCATATCAAACAGAGTCCAAACGGAATAAAAATGGACAGAGAATATTTTTGGAATATTTGGGAAATATGGGAGGAAGAATCAACGCGAGATAGTGCCTGAGGTGGCCACGAGGCAGGGGGGCGCGCCCCTGACCCTTGTGGGCCCCTCGTAAGGCAGTTGCTGCTATTCTTTTGCCGCAAGAGAGCTAATTTTCGGTAAAAAAAGCGTGGCGAAGGTTTCAATCCAATCGGAGTTACGTATCTCCGGATATAAAAGAAACGGTGCCAGGGTAGAATCAGAGAACGCAGAAACAGGAGACAGAGAGACAGATCCAATCTCGGAGGGGCTCTCGCCCGTCCCACGCCATGGGAGCCAATGACCATCGGGGAAACCCTTCTGCCATCTAGGGAGAATGTCAAGGAAGAAGAAGAAGAAGGGGGGGGGGTTCTCTCCCCCTTGCTTCTGGTGGCGCCGGAACACCGCCGGAGGCCATCATCATCACCGCGATCTTCACCAACAACTTCACCGCCTTCATCACCAACTCTTCCCCCCGCTATGCAGCGGTGTAACCCCTCTTTTACCCACTGTAATCTCTACTTAAACATGGTGCTCAACGCTATAAATTATTTCCCAATGATGTATGGCTGTCTTATGATGTTTGAGTAGATCTGTTTTGTCCTATGGGTTAATTGATGATCGTGATTGGTTTGAGTTGCATGTTTTACTATTGGTGTTGTCCTATGGTGCTCTCCATGTCGCGCAAGCGTGAGGGATCCCCGCTGTAGGGTTTGCAATATGTTCATGATTTGCTTATGGTGGGTGGCGTGAGTGAAAGAAGCACAGACCCGAGTAAGTAGGTTGTTTGCGTATGGGATAAAGGGGACTTGATACTTTAATGCTATGGTTGGGTTTTACCTTAATGATCTTTAGTAGTTGCGGATGCTTGCTAGAGTTCCAGTCATAAATGCATATGATCCAAGAAGATAAAGTATGTTAGCTTATGCCTCTCCCTCAAATAAAATTGCAATAGTGATTACCGGTTTAGTTATCGATTGCCTAGGGACAAATAACTTTCTCGTGACAAAAAGCTCTCTACTAAAACTAACTTAGTTGCTTATTTATCTAACCAGCCCCTACTTTTTATTTATGTGCTCTTTATTATCTTGCAAACCTATCCAACAACACCTACAAAGTACTTCTAGTTTCATACTTGTTCTAGGTAAGGCGAACACTAAGCGTGCGTAGAGTCGTACCAGTGGCAGATAGGACTTGAGAGAATATTTGTTCTACCTTTAGCTCCTCGTTGTGTTCGACACTCTTACTTATCGAAAGAGGCTATAATTATCCCCTACACTTGTGGATTATCAAGAATGGGTTTTGTCCATCACATCATTCTCCTAATGATGTCATCCTGTTCATCAAATGACAACACATGTCTATGGTTAGGAAACATAACCATCTTTGATTAACGAGCTAGTCAAGTAGAGGCATACTAGGGACTATATGTTTTGTCTATGTATTCACACATGTACTAAGTTTCCGGTTAATACAATTCTAGCATGAATAATAAACATTTATCATGAATTAAGGAAATAAATAATAACTTTATTATTGCCTCTAGGGCATATTTCCTTCAAGACCCCCATCTACATGGATCTTAACATGTCCATTTGGAGGTGCTTTCCAAGAGCTTCACTTCATTATCGCATTGCGCGCATCCAGCCGGAGTGGGAGTGCTAGCAATCATATTCACGCCATCCAACTCGGTAATGAAGCTTTCGATGAAGCGGTGAGTCGACATTGGGCTTTGAAATATTGACTTGTGTATTGCTTTTCTACGCGCTGTCCATACTGCCCAAAGAGTGAGGGTCATCTTCACAAACTCCATATGTGATAATGCATCTACCATGTTAAAGAGCCAGTGTTTTGCATTGGGTTATTGAGACTCAACAATATGATTAGTTAATTCCTCGTCACCTAGGGCACATAGACACATCAACGCTATGCAATGAATCAACGAGCGCCTCCATGAATCAGCGGCTCCACATATATAGTTGGCAAGAATATGTGTCACACATGTTTCTATGGTGGCACACATCCTCTGACGGCAAAGAATGTCTTGCCAGCCGCCAAAGAAAAGTTCTAAATTTGCTTGGAACTTTGGTGTTCCACAAAGATGACCAACACTTCTCCTTTGCCGCGCTATTGGACAAAGCTCTTCTCTGATCAAGCAAGTTATCTCTCGTATTTCTCAAGTTCACCAACATTCGGTATGCCGACCTGACAGAAAATGCACCTTTCTATTCAAATTGCCATGCCTAGAAGTCAGTCATTGGTGTCGTGCAAAGAGGTATAATCTTTATAGTTTGAACATCAGATGGAAGAAAAAGCTGGTGCAACTTATCATCTCTCCAAGCTGTTGAGGTGTTGTCAATCAATTCACTGGACAAAACAGGGGGGGTCACTAGCTAGGCAAACTAGTTGCCTCATCGACGAGTCTCTTAAATCCAATTGTCTGCCCAAATATGGGTGTCTGGACCATCCCCAATGCGCCTTATAATGCCTTGCGAGAGCATGTCTCTACCTTCCAGGATTGACCTCCATACTTGAGAGTTGAGACGGATGTGATCCCAGTTTGCCCGTCAGAATGTCATTGTTTGGGTAGTAAACAGATTTAAGCAATTGCGCGCCAAGTGAATCAGGCACTATGAGCGGGCGCCACGATTGACGGGCCAATAAGGCCAAATTGAAGAGCTCGATGTCCCTAAATCCCAATCCACCACACTTCTTTGGTTGAGTGATAACTCTCCAGTAAACCCAATGTGGTTTTCTTTGACCCTTTTTGCTACCCCAGAAGAACTTGTGAATGAGTTTATTCAGCTTTTCACATAAACCTCGTGGCAATTTAAATCATGACATCTAGCAAACTGGGACGACCTGTGCTACTGATTTAATAAGAATTTCTTTGCTTGATGCAGAGATAGTTTTCTCAATCCAACCTTTCACCTTAGACCATAACCTGTCTTTCAGATTACTTAAAAATACCCATCCTGGAAGAACCAATATCAGAGGGCATACACAAATATTTCTCATTAAGAGTTTTAGTATGGACGTTGAGAATCCCCTTTACTTCTTGTCTGACATTGTCTTGTTTTCCCTTGCTTAAATAAACCAAGGACTTGCATGTGTTGATCATTTGCCCAGAAGCTTGGCAATAGGAATCCAACAGGTTTGACACTTCCATCGGCCCTAAGCCGTTTGCCTTGAAAAACAGCATGCTACCATCATCAAATAACAAATTGTTAACTCGTGTGCAACGAATGATTTCTTTTGAGGAGGCCTGAGAGGCCCTCTACTGCTAACAGGAAAAGGTAAGGTGATATTGGGTCTCCCTGCCGAGTACCTCTCGAAGGTTTGAAACCGTCAAGTTTCTTGCCATTGAAGAGAATTGAGTATGAGACTGATTTAACCATATTCATGACAATTGAAACCCCATCTCTCCGAAAAGCCAAGCTTGAGCATTACTGCCTCTAGATATGTCCATTCTACCCTGTTATACGCCTTCATCATGTCTAACTTCAGGGCACAGTGACTATGTTTCAGGGCTTTATTTCTTTTTATAAAGTGCAAGCACTCATAAGAAACAATAATGTTATCAGTAATATGCCCCCCTCGGACAAAGGCAGACTGCTCTGCAGAAATAATTTCTGAAAATATCTCTTTTACTCATTTAGCAATTACTTTACAAGCGATCTTATGTAAAACATTGCAAACACTGATTGGACGGAATTGGGTTAGCGAGGAGGGATTCTTTACCTTTGGGGTTAAAACCAGATAAACCAGAGAGCCTTGGCTCAGTGGTTGGGCATGCGGTTGTGCAGCCTAACGACCCGAGTTCAGTTCCTAGAATTGACAGGTGATGCACAGGGGTTTTCCCCCATTTATTGAGTATCAAGTTTGGTGTGTGCTGTAACCAATCATCAAAAAAATATCTTGATACTCATTAAAAAAAATCTGAGGACCATGTTTATCTTGGTACTCATACTAAAATGGCCGTATGCATCCCTAGTTGGTGCAGAGGCCGGGGAAGTGAAATTCTCCCCCAATTTTAAGGGGTTGGCGTAATTGGGCACAAACTAGTCAACGGTACAAAATACTCCCAGGCGGGCGCATGGCGACAGGACGGGCGACAGGGCGGGCGCCCGTGCGTTCGACCGTGGCGGCGTCGTCCTTAGCCGCCGGTGATCGCCGGCGCGTCGGCGGCCGGTTTTGGGCCCTTGCCAATTCCGATGACGACGATGCAGACGATGATGGGGACGAGATCCCGGCGGTTTATCCTCCGTCACCGACACCGTCAGATCTAATTTGTGATTTTTTTCCATTCAGGTTACAATGAGGATGAGGTTGCAACGACGATCGACCGAGTTCTGCCTTCGGACGATCCATCACGAATCGGGCTTCATGCGGGCGAAAAGAAAGAGATGATTCGACGAGTTGTTCATCGGCGTATGGCGGCGACGGCGCTCAGACCTTGGAAGTGTCCCCTGCCCAAGGTGAGTCTTCCAAATCTTATGCTTTTCGACATGATTATGCCGGAGTCGTGGATTACTGTTAAGAAAAGGAAGAGTGCGAGGCGGATGGGCGGTCGTCCGGCGTCGGCGGCGGCCGTGACGTCCATGCTTCCGATCGGGATCTCTGAGATGCACTCGCTGCGTTTGAACTACTTGTTGGGCTACGTTGGGCCGGCTCGGGAGGAGTCGAGGCCGAGAGGGGATGGGCCTGGGTCATATGGGTATGTGGCCCAGGCTGTACCGGGTCCTAGTCCTCCTTGTAGCGAAGCCCCTCCATGCACGTTCGAGATCGATCGTTCCACCGTTCGGGAGCCGACGTCTGGTGCTGCTAGGGTTCCTAGGCGAGGGACTCCTGGTTTCCCGTCGTGTGGGTTGGGTCGGGCGAGAAGGATCCGGCCGCTCGAGTCCATGGCTGGCCGTGGGACTGCGGCGCCGCCCGCCAAAAAACCCGCCGTTGCTGCTGGTGGTCTGGGCGGGGCTGCACCACCGCCGGGCAGGTGAGGGAGTCCTGGATTAGGGGGTATCCGGACAGCCGGACTGTGTACAACATCCGGACTGGGAGTCCTGGATTAGGGGGTATCCGGACAGTCGGACTGTGTACAACGTCCGGACTATTGAAGCGTGAAGATACAAGACTCAAGACTTCGGCCCGTGTCCGGATGGGACTTTCCTTGGCGTGGAAGGCAAGCTTGGCGATCCGGATATTATATTTCCTTCCTTGTAACCGACTCCATGTAAACCCTAGCCCTCTCCGTTGTCTATATAAACCGGAGAGGTTGGTCCTTAGAAGACCGATCACAATTACATTCATACCATCATAGGCTAGCTCCTAGGGTTTGGCCTCTACGATCTTGTGGTAGATCCACTCTTGTACTACCCATATCATCAATATTAATCAAGCAGGAAGTAGGGTTTTACCTCCATCGAGAGGGCCCGAACCTGGGTAAACATCTGTGTCCCTTACTTCTTGTTGCCATCAGCCTTGACGCATAGATCGGGACCCCCTACCCGAGATCCGCCGGTTTTGGCACCGACATTGGTGCTTTCATTGAGAGTTCCTCTGTGTCGTTGCTATCAGGCTCGATGGCTCCTTCAACCGTCATCGACGATGCTGCCCAGGATGAGACTTTTCTCCCCGGACAGATCTTCGTGTTCGGCGGCTTCGCACTGCGATCCAATTCGCTTGGCCACCTGGGGCAGATCGATAGCTATGCTCCTGGCCCTCAAATCGGGTTCAGAAACCTGAACCACACGGCGGATACCCGAGGAGACTTGATCTTCGGTGGATTCGGGCCAGCGCCAGAAGCGCCGAATAGTCACGACGAGCACGGCTTAGACCTGCTGTCAGACGTTGCTTGGGATATCATCCTGACAGAAGCCCCGGACCTAAATCCGGGACAGGTGGTGTTGCCTAAGGACGGAGGGCCGGACCCCGCCCCACAGGCCGTACCCTCATCAGCGATGGAGCCGAACACATGCCTCACTTTTGAGGAAACCGGTGACCCCGGGCCCCTGGACTCATGTCCGGTTGTAGGCTCCAGTCCGTGCATCCCCGGGCCCGCCGATCCCGGTTGGGCGCCGGTGATGGAGTTCACCGCGGCGGACATCTTTCAGCACTCGCCCTTCGGCGACATACTAAACTCATTCAAAACTCTCTCTTTGACAGAGAATCTCGGGCCGAATTATGTCCGGCTCAAGTGGGAAGCAGACAACGAAGACATTCGTTGCCCACCCACCACCCACTTCATAGCCACGGTTGATGATTTAACCGATGTGCTGGACTTCGACTCCGAAGGCATCGACGGTATGGACGACGATGCAGGAGAAGACTCAGAATCTATGAGGTGCCGGATTCACGCCTCGCCAAACAACATATACATGGTGGATACGCCCAAGGAAGGCGACGGTGGCAATCCGGAAGATAACACCCCTGGGCAAAAACCAAAGCGACGGCGCAGACGCCGTTCCAAATCCGGCAACAGTAACAATATCAGCAAGAGCGCCAGAAGAATGGACACTCCGGTCAACCATGAAGGCAATAACGACCAAACAGAACCAGCGATGGAGCAGGACGAACCAGGTCACGTCGTACATAGTCCGGGTCATACGCCTGAAGAAAACGATCCAGAGGGACGAGTTCACAAATCCGGCCCAGGACAAGAAAATAGTCCAGACGACAACGCATGCATCATTCCGAAAGAATGCGTGGAACGAGAGAACCTCCATAGAAAGCTTATGGCCACAACGAGAAGTCTGAAGAAGCAGAAGCAACGGCTTAAAGACGCATAGGAAACACTCAATCGCAGATGGAACAAAGTGCTAGACACTGAAGAAAGATATGGCGACGATTGCCATACAAAGAGCTACCCAAAACGCAAGCTACTGCCAGAATTCGATGACGAGGCCGTTCCACCGAAGAACAACACGACCAGGAGACCAGGAGTACCACTTTATAACCGCAACAAATCTGCTGCCGAAGACGCCCACAATCTACGTGAGCACCTGGAGAAGAAAGCTGGCGCGGCTAGGTCCATCTACGGATCTAAAGGAGACACCCTGGCAAGGGACTATGGCCGTCGAAACAATTATGACAACCAAACAGCAGTTCAAAATAAACACCGAACACAATAACAGCCGACGGCATGCCACAGCGCGTCCAGATACAGAGGGGCTGCTCACCCCCTGTGCTTTACTGATGAAGTACTGGACCATGAATTCCCACAGGGCTTTAAACCTGTAAACATAGAGGCATACGACGGAACGATAGACCTAGGGGTCTGGATCGAGGACTTTATCCTCCACATACACATGGCTCGTGGAGATGACCTGCATGCCATCAAATACCTTCCCCTCAAAATGAAGGGACCAGCTCGGCATTGGTTGAAAAGCCTCCCTAAAAATTTAATCGGGAGCTGGGAGGAACTAGAGGATGCTTTCAGGGCCAATTTTCAAGGGACTTATGTCCGGCCTCCGGATGCTGACGATTTAAGTCACATAATCCAACAACCCGGAGAGTCCGCCCGCAAGCTTTGGAAGAGATTCCTCACTAAGAAGAATCAAATCGTTGACTCCTCGGATGCCGAAGCCTTAGCGGCATTCAAGCACAGCATCCGGGATGAGTGGCTCGCCAAACACCTCGGCCAAGAAAAGCCAAGGACAGTGGCAGCCCTAACAAGCCTTATGACCCACTTTTGTGCGGGAGAAGATAGCTCGCTCGCCCGCAAAGGCACCAGCAACCCCAGCACATCCGAAGTAAGGGATGGCAACGGGAAGCCACGGCGTAATAAAAACAAACGCCAAAACAAGGAAGAGAGCCCGGACAACACAATGGTTAATGCCGGATTCCGAAGCTCTCAACCTAACCAGCAAAATAAGCAACCTAAAGGCAGTAAAGAGGGACCGTCCGGTTTGAACAGAGTTCTGGACAGACTATGCCAAATTCATGGCACCCCCGACAAACCTGCGAACCACAAGCATAAAGAGTGCTGGGTCTTCAAGCAGGCCGGCAAACTAAACGCCGAACACAAGGGAAGGGAAACACCAAGTGAAGAAGAGGATGAACCTCGCCAACCGAACACTGGGGGACAGAAAACATTCCCACCAGAGGTTAAAACAGTGAACATGATCCACGCGACTCGCACATCCTTGGGAAGGCACGAACACGGCCATAAAGATGCACGCGATATAGAGCCCATCGTACCCACACCTAACTACTGGATGTCTTGTTCGATCACCTTCGATCACCTGGACGGCCGAACTAGTATTCGACGCGAAGGATCAAATGCCTTGGTGCTTGACCCAATAATCGACGGATACTATCTCACTCACGTCCTCATGGACGATGGCAGTAGTCTCAGTTTAATACATGAGGACACTGTCCGCAGGATGGGGATAGACTCATCCAAAATCAGCAAGATTCACACCACCTTTGAAGGGGTGATACCAGGCGTTGATGCCTACAGCAAGGGCTCCATCATACTGGAGGTAACTGATACGTCTCCAACGTATCTATAATTTTTGATTGCTCCATGCTACTTTATCTACTATTTTGGACTATATTGGGCTTTATTTTCCACTTTTATATTACTTTTGGGATTAACCTATTAACCGGAGGCCCAGCCCAGAATTGCTATTTTTTGCCTTTTTCAGTATTTCGAAGAAACAAAATATAAAACAGAGTCCAAACGGAATGAAACCTTCGGGATCGTGATTTTCCAACCGAATGTGATCCAGGAGACTTGGACCCTACTCCAAGAAGTCTCCGAGGAGGCCACAAGGGTGGAGGGCGCCCCCTACCTCGTGGGCCCCTCGGAGCTCCACCGACGTACTTCTTCCTCCTATATATACCTACGTATCCCTGAACGATGAGAACATGAGCCAAAAACCTAATTCCACCGCCGCACCCTTCTATATCCACGAGATCCCATCTTGGGGCCTGTTCCGAAGCTCCGCCAGAGGGGGCATCCACCATGGAGGGCTTCTACATCATCACCATAGCCCCTCCGAAGAATTGTGAGTAGTTTACTTCAGACCTTCGGGTCCATAGCTAGTAGCTACATGGCTTCTTCTCTCTTTTTGGATCTCAATACAATGTTCTCCCCCTCTCTCGTGGAGATCTATTCGATGTAATCTTCTTTTTGCGGTGTGTTGGTTGAGACCGATGAATTGTGGGTTTATGATCCAGTATTATCTATGGAAAATATTTGATTCTTTTCTGAATTCTTTTATGTATGATTGAGTTATCTTTGCAAGTCTCTTCGAATTATCCTTTTTGGTTTGGCCAACTAGATTGGTAGTTCTTGCAATGGGAGAAGTGCTTAGCTTTGGGTTCAATCTTGCGGTGTCCTTACTCAGTGATAGAAAGAGTTGCAAGGCAAATATTGTATTGTTGCCATCGAGGATAACAAGATGTTTTTTTTTATCATATTGCATGAATTTATCCCTCTACATCATGTCATCTTGCTTACGGCGTTACTCCGTTTTTGCTTAATACTCTAGATGCATGCTGGATAGCGGTCAATGAGTGGAGTAATAGTAGTAGATGTAGAATCGTTTCGATCTACTTGTTTTGGACGTGAAGCCTATATACATGATCATCGCCTAGATATACTCATAACTATGCTCAATTCTGTGAATTGCTCAACAGTAATTTGTTCACCCACCGTAGAATACTTATGCTCTTGGGAGAAGCCACTAGTGAAACCTATGGCCCCGGGTCTATTCTCATCATATCAATCTCTATCACTTTATTTACCCGCTTTGTTTTTACTTTGCCTTTACTTTTTACTTTGCATCTATCTATCAAAAATACCAAAAATATTATCTCTATCAGATCTCACTCTCGTAAGTGACCGTGAAGGGATTGACAACCCCTAAGCGTTGGTTGCGAGCTGCTATCATTTTGTGTAGGTACGAGGGACTTGTGCGTGGTCTCCTACTGGATTGATACCTTGGTTCTCAAAAACCGAGGGAAATACTTACGCTACTTTACTGCATCATCCTCTCCTCTTCGGGGAAATCCAACGCAGTGCTCAAGAGGTAGCAACAAGAATTTCTGGCGCCGTTGCCGGGGAGGCTCACGCAAGCTAGTCAACCATACCAAGTACCCATCGCAATCCCTATCTCTCGCATTACATTATTTGCCATTTGCCTCTCGTTTTCCTCTCTCCCACTTCACCCTTGCCGTTTTATTTGCCCTCTCTTTCCCAATCTCCTTCTCTCTTTCCCGTGTGCCTTTTTCCCGTTGCCTTTCTATTTGCTCGTGTGTTAGTTTGCTTGTCATCATGACTAGTTTCATATCGACTCCGTTATCTCCCGAGAATGAGGTCCTAAATTTTAAACAAAGGGAGGGAGAAAATCTAAAAGATGCTTGGTATAGAATTTGCAATGCTCAAAATAAATCTACTAGGAAGCAATCTACCTCAGTTCTTCTTCGCAATTTTTACGTAGGTGCTAATCCTTGGTATAGATATATCCTTGACACCATTACCGGAGGGAATTTTTTGGGTAGCCATACTTTTGATTCTTATAATGCTTTAATAGATATATTCGGCTCACCACCCCTTTTGATTAATGGAACTACGTTAACTTTAGAGCATGTTATGCAAAGGCTTGAAGCTATTGAAAATAAAGTTGCTACCATTGAATCAATTGAAAATCTTGACAAAAAGATCCACAATCAAATTACCCAATATGGATCTAAGGTAGGAATGACTTTGAAAAATATTAAAGAAAAAGAACCCCTTGTTAATGAAAAAAAAAATCTAGATTCCACAAGAATCGATAAACTTGAGGGTACCATTACCAACTTGGGAATCGCTTTTTCTTACGTTCAAAACACTCCAAGTTCTTCTACTAAAAATATTAAGCTTATTTATGTTCCTAAGAATAAGGGTGAATCATCTAGTAAGGAAACCGCGGATCTTAAATCTATAAGTGTTCATCCCAATCTTTTTACCATCATTAAGGAACAATTTGCTATAGATGAATTCTTTGATCTTTTGCCCGAAAATTTGTCAATTACTAGGAAGAAAGAAAATTCTAAAGGAGGCAATTGCCTTATTGAAGAATTGCCTACCAAAGATGGCAATACCTAGATCTACCCTTGCTTTTATGCCTAGCTAAGGGCGTTAAACGATAGCGCTTGTTGGGAGGCAACCCAATTTTATTTTGTGTTTTATGTTTTTGCTTATGTTTAGGAATAAATAATCCATCTACCTTCTGTTTGGATGTGTTTTTATGTTTTAATTAGTGTTTGTGCCAAGTAGGACCTATAGGATAACCTATGATGATAGTTGATTTGATTCTGCTGAAAAACAGAAACTTTGCGAGCACGAATTTAGTTATGATAAATCACAAGAACGTGATTTTGTGTTGATTCGTTTTTCTGCTGATCAATAAACAAATTTTCCAGGACTTCCTATTTTGGTAGAAGTTTTAGAGTTCCATAAGTTTGCGTTAGTTACAGATTGCTACAGACTGTTCTGTTTTTGACAGATTCTGTTTTTCGTGTGTTGTTTGCTTATTTTGATGAATCTATGGCTAGTAAATTAGTTTATAAACCATAAAGTTGTAATACAGTAGGTTTAACACCAATATAAATAAAGAATGAGTTCATTACAGTACCTTGAAGTAGTCTTTTGTTTTCTTTCTCTAACGGAGCTCACGAGATTTCTGTCGATTTTTGTGTTGTGAAGTTTTCAAGTTTTGGGTGAATTCTTTTGATGGATTATGGAACAAGGAGTGGCAAGAGCCTAAGCTTGGGGATGCCCATGGCACCCCCAAGATAATCCAAGGACACCAAAAAGTCAAACATTGGGGATGCCCCGGAAGGCATCCCCTCTTTCGTTCACTTCCATCGGTAATTTACTTGGAGCTATATTTTTATTCACCAACATGATATGTGTTTTGCTTGGAGCGTCTTGTATTATTTGTGTCTTTGCTTGTTAGTCTACCACAATCATCCTTGCTGCGCACATCTTTTGAGAGAGCCATACATGAATTGGGTTTTGTTAGAATACTCTATGTGCTTCACTTATATCTTTTGAGCTTGATAGTTTTGCTCATAGTGCTTCACTTATATCTTTTGAGTGTGATAATTTTTGCTCTAGTACTTCACTTAGATCTTTTAGAGCACGGTGGTGGATTTGTTTTAAAGAAACTATTTGATCTCTCATGCTTCACTTAGATTATTTTTAGAGTCTTTAATAGCATGGTAATTTTCTTAATGTTAATATACTTGGTGTTCAAGATATGTGAAACTTTCTTTTGAGTGAATTGAATACTAAGATAAGTTTGATGCTTGATAATTGTTTTGAGATATGGAGGTGATAATATCAAAGTCGTGCTAGTTGAGTGATTATGAATTTGATAAATACTTGTGTTGAAGTTTGCAAGTCCCGTAGCATGCACGTATGGTTAAAGTTGTGTAACAAATTTGAAACATGAAGTGTACCTGGCTTGTGCATCCTTATGAGTGGCTGTTGGGGACGAGCGATGGTCTTTTCCTACCAATCTATCCCCCTAGGAGCATGCACGTAGTACTTGAATTTTTGATGGCTTCTAAATTTTTGCAATAAGTATATGAGTTCTTTTGACTAATGTTGAGTCCATGGATTATACACACTCTCACCTTTCCGCCTTTGCTAGCCTCTTCGGTACCGTGCATTGCCCTTTCTCACCTTGAGAGTTGGCGCAAACTTCGCCGGTGCATCCAAACCCCGTGATACGATACGCTCTATCACACATAAACCTCCTTATATCTTCCTCAAAACAGCCACCATACCTACCTATCATGGCATTTCCATAGCCATTCCGAGATATATTGCCATGCAACTTCCATCATCATCATCATGACATGCATTACTTTTGTCATATTGCCATTGCATGATCTTGTAGTTGACATCGTATTTGTGGCAACGCCACCATGCATTATTTTCCATACATGTCACTCTTGATTTATTGCACCATCCCGGTACACCGCCGGAGGCATTCATATTGAGTCATATCTTGTTCTAAGTTTCGAGTTGTAATCCTTGTGTTGTAATCAATAGAAGTGTGATGATCATCATTATTAGAGCATTGCCCAAATAAAAAAAAGAGAAAGGCCAAAAATAAAAAAATAAAGGCCCCCCCCCCAAAAGGGGCAATGCTACTATCTCTTTTTCCACACTTGTGCTTCAAAGTAGCACCTTGTTCTTCATATGTTGAGTCTCATATATTGTGCTTCAAAGTAGCATCTTGTTCTTCATGTAGTGAGTCTCATATATTGTGCTTCAAAGTAGCACCTTGTTCCTCATGTAGTGAGTCTCATAAGTTGTCTTTTTTATACTAGTGGGAATTTTTCATTATAGAACTTGGCTTGTATATTCCTACGATGGGCTTCCTCAAATGCCCTAGGTCTTCGTGAGCAAGCAAGTTGGATGCACACCCACTAGTTTTCTTTTGTTGAGCATTCATAGCTCTAGTGCATCCGTTGCATGGCAATCCCTACTCACTCACGTCGATATCTATTGATGGGCATCTCCATAGCCCGTTGATACACCTAGTTGATGTGAGACTTTCTCCTTTTTTGTCTTCTCCACACAATCCCTATCATCATATTCTATTCCACCCATAGTGCTATATCCATGGCTCACGCTCATGTATTGCGTGAAGGTTGAAAAAGTTTGAGATTATTTACGTATGAAACAACTGCTTGGCTTGTCATCGGGGGTATAGAAGTTGGGAACATCTTTGTGTGACGAAAATGAAGCATAGCCTAACTATATGGTTTTGTAGGGATGAACTTTCTTTTGCCATGTTATTTTGAGAAGACATGATTGCTTTGATTAGTATGCTTGAAGTATTATTATTTTTGTGTCAATATGAACTTTTGTCTTGAATCTTTCGGTTCTGAATATTCATATCACAATTAAGAAGATTTACATTGAAATTATGCCAAAGTATCACTCCGCATCAAAAATTCTTTTTTATCATTTACCTACTCGAGGACGAGCAGGAATTAAGCTTGGGGATGCCTGATACATCTCCAACGTATCTATAATTTTTGATTGCTCCATGCTACTTTATCTACTGTTTTAGACTATATTGGGCTTTATTTTCCACTTTTATATTACTTTTGGGACTAACCTATTAACCGGAGGCCCAGCCCAGAATTGCTGTTTTTTTTGCCTTTTTCAGTATTTTGAAGAAACAGAATATCAAACGGAGTCCAAACGGAATGAAACCTTCGGGATCATGATTTTCCAACCGAACGTGATCCAGGAGACTTGGACCCTACTCCAAGAAGTCTCCGAGGAGGCCACGAGGGTGGAGGGCGCGCCCCCTACCTCGTGGCCCCCTTGGAGCTCCACTGACGTACTCCTTCCTCCTATATATACCTACATATCCCTGAACGATCAAAACAATAGCCAAAAACCTAATTCCACCGCCGCAACCTTCTGTATCCATGAGATCCCATCTTGGGGCCTGTTCCGGAGCTCCGCCGGAGGGGGCATCCACCATGGAGGGCTTCTACATCATCACCATAGCCCCTCCGAAGAATTGTGAGTAGTTTACTTCAGACCTTCGAGTCCATAGCTAGTAGCTAGATGGCTTCTTCTCTCTTTTTGGATCTCAATACAATGTTCTCCCCCTCTCTCGTGGAGATCTATTCGATGTAATCTTCTTTTTGCGGTGTGTTTGTTGAGACCGATGAATTGTGGGTTTATGGTCCAGTATTATCTATGGAAAATATTTGATTCTTCTCTAAATTCTTTTATGTATGATTGAGTTATCTTTGCAAGTCTCTTCGAATTATCCTTTTTGGTTTGGCCAACTAGATTGGTAGTTCTTGCAATGGGACAAGTGCTTAGCTTTGGGTTCAATCTTGCGGTGTCCTTACTCAGTGACAGAAAGAGTTGCAAGGCACGTATTGTATTGTTGCCATCGAGGATAACAAGATGGGTTTTTTTATCATATTGCATGAATTTATCCCTCTACATCATGTCATCTTGCTTACGGCGGTACTCTGTTTTTACTTAATACTCTAGATGCATGCTGGATAGCGGTCGATTAGTGGAGTAATAGTAGTAGATGCAGAATCATTTCGATCTACTTGTTTTGGACATGATACCTATATACATGATCATCGCCTAGATATACTCATAACTATGCTCAATTATGTCAATTGCTCAACAGTAATTTGTTCACCCACTGTAGAATACTTATGCTCTTGAGAGAAGCCACTAGTGAAACCTATGGCCCCCGGGTCTATTCTCATCATATCAATCTCTATCACTTTATTTACCCACTTTGTTTTTACTTTGCCTTTACTTTTTACTTTGCATCTATCTATCAAAAATACCAAAAATATTATCTCTATCAGATCTCACTCTCGTAAGTGACCGTGAAGGGATTGACAACCCCTAAGCGTTGGTTGCGAGTTGCTATCGTTTTGTGTAGGTACGAGGGACTTATGCGTGGTCTCCTACTGGATTGATACCTTGGTTCTCAAAAACTGAGGGAAATACTTATGCTACTTTACTGCATCATCCTCTCCTCTTCGGGGAAATCCAACGCAGTGCTCAAGAGGTAGCAAGAAGAATTTCTGGCGCCGTTGCCGGGGAGGCTCATGCAAGCAAGTCAACCATACCAAGTACCCATCGCAATCCCTATCTCTCGCATTACATTATTTGCCATTTGCCTCTCGTTTTCCTCTCTCCCACTTCACCCTTGCCGTTTTATTTGCCCTCTCTTTCCCAATCTCCTTCTCTCTTTCCCGTTTGCCTTTTTCCCGTCGCCTTTCTATTTGCTCATGTGTTAGTTTGCTTGTCATCATGACTAGTTTCATATCGTCTCCGTTATCTCCCGAGAATGAGGTCCTAAATTTTAAACAAAGGGAGGGAGAAAATCTAAAAGATGCTTGGTATAGAATTTGCAATGCTCAAAATAAATCTACCAGGAAGCAATCTACCTCAGTTCTTCTTTGCAATTTTTACATAGGTGCTAATCCTTGGTATAGATATATCCTTGACACCATTACCGGAGGGAATTTTTTGGGTAGCCATACTTTTGATTCTTATAATGCTTTAATAGATATATTCGGCTCACCACCCCTTTTGATTAATGGAACTACGTTAACTTTGGAGCATGTTATGCAAAGGCTTGAAGCTATTGAAAATAAAGTTGCTACCATTGAATCAATTGAAAATCTTGACAAAAAGATCCACAATCAAATTACCCAATATGGATCTAAGGTAGGAATGACTTTGAAAAATATTAAAGAAAAAGAACCCCTTGTTAATGAAAAAAAAAATCTAGATTCCACAAGAATCGATAAACTTGAGGGTATCATTACCAACTTGGGAACCGCTTTTTCTTCCGTTCAAAACACTCCAAGTTCTTCTACTAAAAATACTAAGCTTATTTATGTTCCTAAGAATAAGGGTGGATCATCTAGTAAGGAAACTGCGGATCTTAAATCTATAAGTGTTCATCCTAATCTTTTTACCATCATTAAGGAACAATTTGCTATAGATGAATTCTTTGATATTTTGCCCGAGAATTTGTCAATTACTAGGAAGAAAGAAAATTCTAAAGGAGGCAATAGCCTTATTAAAGAATTGCCTACCAAAGATGGCAATACCTAGATCTACCCTTGCTTTTATGCCGAGCTAAGGGCGTTAAACGATAGCGCTTGTTGGGAGGCAACCCAATTTTATTTTGTGTTTTTTGTTTTTGCTTTTGTTTAGGAATAAATAATCCATCTACCTTCTGTTTGGCTCTGCATTAACGAAGGGCCATTTCCCGGCCAGGTACATACGAGCCCGTATTCGGATGCATGCGACGGTACCAGGGGCTACATAGTAGCCCCAATATTAGAATCCCGCGGCTAAGCAAAAGTGTTATAGCTATATAGTCCAGTTGCCTAGTTCGACGTGTGATCACCTCCTTGCCGGACCAAGACGTTGGATAAAGAGTGATCATGCACATTTTTTTCGCGAACACCCCCGCATTGTATGCGTGGGGGCTGAAGCCAACGACTGCTATCTTTCGGATTGCACATATATGTATATATATAAACGGCCGCACAGGGGACACAATCATATTTTCAGACACGAATTATAAATATAACCTTCAAATAAAAATGTTTTTACAATAATTTGAATCATCACTCGAAGAGGAGATTCTTCGGACACTGCGCCTCTATCAGGCGGGCACCCTCCGTGACCTGCGCCAAGTAGTGCCCGGCCGGATATTGACCCCCTACCGGATCTTGAGACGCTACCATAGTGGCATCCATATCTGTCCAATACGCTTTAACCCGTGCAAGGGCCATCCGCGCACCCTCTATGCATGCTGACCTCCTCATGGCATCGATCCGGGGCACGGCCCCAAGGAACTATTGCACTAAACCAAAGTAGTTGTCCGGCTTAGGCTCCTTCGGCCAAAGATGATCTTTTACAGACCGCATCGCAAGCCCGGACAGCCTGTGAAGCTCCGCCACAGCAGCCATCTTATCACTTAATGGCAGCGGGTGAGTGGGAGCATGGAACTGCGACCAAAAAAGCTTCTCCACCTCCTTTTCACCCTGATCTTTGAAGAACTCCATAGCATCAGCCATACTCTTCGCCAGGTCCGCGTATGCGTTCGGCGAGCTCCAGCGTCCATCAAGGGGAGCGTACTTCGGATCGAAGAACTTCGTCCGCAGCAAATAGGAGCCTCCAGCCGTGATTTTTCCGGCCTGTTGAAGCTCCTCCTGCGCACCCCTGAGCTCGGTCCGTATTTCCTTGGTGGAATTCAGCGCGTTGCTCAGGTCAGCCAATTTATCTTCATGCTCCTTCTTCAGGAGCTCATACCGGTCAGCGGCATGTTTTAACTCGATAGCCATTTTGGCTATCTTTTCCTCGCTTCGGCGATGAGCAGCCTGTTCGGCTCTCAATTCCTCGGCCGCCTTTAGGGCAGCCACATTGCTCACCCGAGCTTGTTCCTTGGCTAGAGCAAGTTCAGCCCTCAGGGCCTCCACGGCAGCAGCACCATCTGCAGTCCGAACAAATTATATTAATACATGCCACCTTAATATTTTCCTATGCAATGGGAGACAGGGCACATACCTTGTGATGTATCCAGCCGCTCATTCATCAGAGTAATATCGGCATCGGTCGACCCAATTTGCCTCGATAGTTCGGCAACTTCAATGGACGGGCCGGCGGCCGGACTCACAGGTACCTGCACACATTTACAACACTATCATTGGCTTATGATCCCCCGTTTGCCGCCTAGGGTGGGCAACCAGAGTCTCAGGGGCTGCTATCTATATGGAGCACACCTAGCGCGTGCCTTACAACCAAAGAAATAGTGAGTTTTCCATTAGATACCTCAAAGCCTCTGAGCAGGCTTGTGAATGCTTCATTCAAACCGCTTGTAGCGGATGAAATCTTCTTGAGCACTACGCTCATTAATGAGCGGTGCTCCTCCGAGAGAGCAGTAAGCCCATCAGTACGTCCGGACTTAGGGCGGCTGACGCATTGGCTTCCGGCCTTGGCGGATCCGGGCTCCTCCGTGACGACACCTCGGTGTCGCCCGTGTCAAGAACCGGAGAGGCGGGTGGGGTCTCGCTCTCCATCATCTCCGGAGGAAGGTCGCCCAAAGACGATCCCTGTTGAGAAGAGCTGCCATCCGGACTGCAAAAAGTTGAGTCCTGGTCATTGATCCAGGAGAAATACAGTACCTTTAAGTTAATGATTGACTTACGACTCGTTGGAGGGCTGGCACGTTGGAGGGCATGATGCGGTGAGGGTGCCTGTCGGGGCAAGGACCCCTAGGGATCCCCTTTTCCCGAATTTGGGCATCTCTGCCTCCAAATCTTCGGAGGCGGCCCTCTTCCTCCCGCGTGGGGAGGCGGCCTCGACCTCTCCTCCCCGACTATCCCTGCTTCGGATGCATAGTGTGTGGGGTTCGGATCTCTCATCCTTCCCCTTGTCTTTCCCCGAGGGCATTCTGCTGAGTACCCGGTCGAGCATCTTGGCCACGGTAGGGGCGGGTGAGCCTTCGGGAAGTGGCGCCGGACACCTGATTCTCTCTGGCTTGCTGAGCCATTCCTGGATGTGGATGATGTTCAGAATAAACAATCTTGACAAATACAAAACAGGGTGTCCGGTATCAAGGCTACTTACTTGAGTATCTAGGGGATTGCAGCTTAGGCCTGCATCCTCGGTGGTATTCAGACACGTTATCTTCCATCCAAAGACTAATTTGCACATCTCTTCGAGCTTTAAGCCGAAGAAGTGCTTCACAGTCCGCGGACCCACCGGATTGAACTCCCACATCCAAAGAGGCCGGCGCTGGCATGACAACATCTGCCGGATTAACATCACTTGCATTACGCTGACAAGGTTGATATCCCTCTCGAGAAGCTCCCAGATGCAGTTCTACAGTATTGGTACGTCGCCCGCGGGCCCCCAATTACGTCCTACATCTGTCCAGGACGCCAACTGCGACGGGGGGCCCGAGCGGAACTCAGGGGCGGCTATCCACTTTGTGCCCCTTGGGGCTGTAGCATAAAACCACCTCCGCTGCCATACGTCAGATACTTCTGGGAAAGAACCCTCCGGCCACGGGGCATCGGCGTTTCTTCTTATTACGGCACCTCCGCACTCCACGTGTCACCCCTCGATCATCTTCGGCTTCACATTGAAGGTCTTGAGACATAAGCCGAAGTGTGGCGTGACATGGAGAAAAGCCTCGCACACGATAATGAACGACGAGATATGGAGGATAGCATCTGGAGCCAGATCATGAAAATCTAGCCAATAATAGAACATGAGCCCCCTCACAAAGGGATGGAGGGTGAAACCCAAACCATGGAGGAAGTGTGGGACAAAAACAACACACTCATTGGGCTCCGACGTGGGGATAACTTGCCCTGGAGCAGGAAGCCTATGCTGGCTATCTGCGGTTAGGTATCCGACCTCCCTAAGATTTGCATTGTCCTTCTCCTCGATCGAGGAGGCGACCCACCGGCCTTTAGGATCAGATCCGGACATACTGGCGGATTCTGGAGGGGTGGACTTAGGTTTTGGGTGTTAGAACTCGAGGTGCGAGAAGGCGCGATGAAGGTGAAGAAAGAGGTGTGGGTCTTGACCCCTTTATAAAGAGGGTGAATATCAAGAGTCCCCGGTGTGACCATTTGAGGTTTATCTAAAAACACACGGGGTAATACCAACGGCCGTCGTGGGGTCACACACGCTCATATTGATGGAAAATCCCGTGATAAAAGGGACACGATCTCTGCCTCGATGAGACGTGCCAATAAAACTGACTCGTAACACGAGCCGTTGTGGGGTAGGAGACATCGGTTCACATTGGACCGAGCCATGATACAAGGGCACGACGCACAAAGATTGCCAGCAAATCAGATCTATACCATACGGAGATCATCCTGCAGATCCGAAGACGGTCTGCGTGTTCGATAATCATTTTGGAGTATTCGAAGGAGGAACCCGCCTTGCAATGCCGAAGAAAATACTACGCGCTGGACCCATCGTCATTGAAGCCTGGTTCAGGGGCTACCGAGGGAGTCCTGGATTAGGGGGTATCCGGATAGCCGGACTGTGTACAACGTCCGGACTATTGAAGCATGAAGATACAAGACTCAAGACTTCGGCCCGTGTCCGGATGGGACTTTCCTTGGCGTGGAAGGCAAGCTTGGCGATCCGGATATTATATTTCCTTCCTTGTAACCGACTCCATGTAAACCCTAGCCCTCTCCGGTGTCTATATAAACCGGAGAGGTTGGTCCTTAGAAGGCCGATCACAATTACATTCATACCATCATAGGCTAGCTCCTAGGGTTTGGCCTCTACGATCTCGTGGTAGATCCACTCTTGTACTACCCATATCATCAATATTAATCAAGCATGAAGTAGGGTTTTACCTCCATCGAGAGGGCCCGAACCTGGGTAAACATCTGTGTCCCTTACTTCTTGTTACCATCAGCCTTGATGCACAGATCGGGACCCCCTACCCGAGATCCGTCGGTTTTGACACCGACAGCAGGGCTGCACAGCCGCCAGCTGTGGGTGCCGGGCGCGGGGCCCTGGGGCCGCTTGGTCAGAGGCCGCCGGCGGGCGGTGGTGTGATGCAGGGTACCCAGGGTCGCGGCGTTGGCCACTTGGGTGCTCGGCCACCGGGGCAGGTGCCCTTGCAAGCTGCAGCCGGGAGGGGTGGACTGCAGCCTCCGGCACCGGGTGTGGTTGCCATGACACAACCGGCCGCGGGTCGGGGTGGGCCTCAGCCTCAGGAACTGGGTGTGGCTGCTGTGGCTGCTACTGGCAGGGGTGGTACGGCCCTTGGGGTTGTGCCAAAGCCTACCGGCGGTCAGCCTCGTGCCGCGCCTCCGCCTCACTTCGTCGTGAGGCCTGCTTAGAACCGTTCGGGTCCATCGCAGACGATGCAGAATTCGAGCAACAGAGAGTCCTATGATCCGCCCCAAGGCCAGTGGGGGGATGATGGGTATGATGCGTACGGATAGGGACAACATCGTGGTTCCTCGTCCACAGGTGGAGGTCGAGGTTATGCCTGGCAGAGTGACGGGTCTACTGAGAGGCCGTTTCTCGGCCCTCCAGGTGGTTTTGTTGAGGGAGCCTCGGGTCCGGACCACCGCCAGAGAGGTAGCTTTCGTGGACATCGTGGTGGTCAGGGTGGGGACTGTTGGAGGTATCGCCGACAGCCTCCGCCTCCGGCAGTTGAGGACCATGCGGCGTCAGAGGTGGGGATCGACCACGCTCAGTCCATGGATCTACCTCCCCAGGCGATGGATGTGGTGACGGCCTTGGCCAATGTTGACGTTCCTGCGACTGGGACTATGGCTGAGGCTACCGACATATCTGATGCAGAGAGGGCCTCCAAGTGGGCGCGTAGAAAGGAAAGGATGTTGTGCTACCGGTGTGGTGAGAAAGGCCACTTCATTGCTGAGTGCGTGGCCGAGCTGTGTGAGTCGTGTGGCAAGCCAGCTCATTCCTCAGGGGATTGCCCGTTATTGCGTGACCAAGCTCCGGCTCTGACAATGTATGGGGTATATTGTGCTGAGCTAATGTTCTTTGAGTCACCGGCCGCGAGAGAGCTTCCAGAGGAGACAATGAGCTTGACCACCGGGGTTGTCAAAGCTACCCAGGGTGCGGTAACTAAGGCTTAGATTGTGCGGAGTCTTCAAGAGCTGGCACCGGGAGACTTCCGATGGGAGCTGGTTCCTCTCGAGGCTAATGTTTTAAGGTTGATTTCCCCACTGTGGATGATTTGCAGAGACTGCTGAGCTTTGGCTTATGTAGAGTGCCTGGCACTAAGTGCATTCTGGAGTTTAATGAGTGGAAGAAGGTGGAGCCTAAGGGAAAGCCACTTACGCAGGTTTGGTTGAGGTTTTCGGGGGCTCCATCTAAGCCTTTGCAGGATGTTCGAGTTGTGGCCAGTATGGGTATTATGGTTGGCAAGACGGAGAAAGTGGATATGGCTTTCACCCGTACTCATGGAGTGGCCCAGATTTTAGTGAGCATTCTGGATATTGAGTACGTACCCGATGTGGTCGACTGGACTTATCGGGGAGAGGTGTTTCCGCTCGAGATCGAGTTCGAGGACACGGATCTATTTGCTGAGGAGATTAATGGGAATGATGTTGATATGCACGAGGATGACGACAGTGCGGGTGCCAAGGGGGCGCCGACTGATGACTCGACTGGAGAGGGGTCTAACGGTGCTCGCCCTGATGCTCAGTTGACCGGGGATGGGACCGGGGTTGAGCCGACGCCCTCACCAGCTGTGCCCATGACTTTGTTACGTTTTGGGTCCTTTGAGCCAGCCTCGGCCCCTCCTAGACTTTGGAGTGACCGGGTGGATTCTGATGATGTGTTTGAACATACGCTCCCTTTGTTGGAGTTCGAGGGTGCTGGCGGATCCTTGGCTGGACGCCTGGTGATGGCTTCGTCGGCGAGGGCTTTGGATGGAGTTGGGGAGGTAGAGCCAGTGGTTGCACCTATTTCCCTTGCTTCACCTGTGGTCGAGGCTTCGGAGATGATGACTGCGTCCGAGGTGGAGCTTGGGGGAGGGGGTTCGGGGCAGAGGGCCTCGACTTCTCTCCTCCCTATCATGATGCCGACGACGCCGGTATCGATGATGTCGGCTGGTGCTGGGAGAGGTGGCCCGAGGCAGGAGGCCTCGGCTCTTTCTCCTCCGGTCGTGGCGCCGGCGCATGCGCCTCCAGTGGTGCTGGGAGGGGGGGCCTGGGGCAGGCGGCCCTGGCTCCTCCTCCCTCTTCGGCGGTCAGGAGGACTGCATCTTCATCGACGACGGCGCCTGTCATGGAATTGTCATGTCAGATGTCCTCGTGAAAGGACTTAGTTGTGGAGCCATCGCAACTAGGAATCTTGAAGGGGTTAAATCGGGACAAAGGACACGAGAGGGTTTATACTAGTTCGGCCCCTTACGGTGAAGGTAAGGCCTACGTCTAGTTGGGTTGGTATTGATGTTTCGATGACCAGGGAGCGAGACACGCTATGCCTGGTTCTCGATGAGTTGTTTCTTGCCCTAAGCCGCCCGCGGGTCGTCCCCTTATATACACGATTGGACGCCCTGTGACTTACAGAGTCTCGGTCGGCTTATAAACAATGTCCGGCTCGGTGACTGGTTAAGTCTACCTTACGATACAAGTAATATTATATCAGCGGTTTACTACAACGGGCCTTAAGTCGCCTGTGGGCCTTAAGCTCTCTATGAACCGCCATCTTCATGCTTGGCCTTGGGCTTCTCTCTGATGAGTCCCTTGTTTAACCCGGCCCCCCCTGGGCGGCTTAAACAAGTAGTTATATTCCCAACATTAGGCCCCAGATTGATTTGAACCTGTTCATGTCAATCTAAAAATATTTTTAAAGAGTTAAATCTTCGGTCTTCTGACTATACAGAGGGTTTTTGTTAACCCGCCATGACATCATCTTCTGGATCCATCTTAAACCGGCGTGACGTCATTCTTCCTGTAATTTATTTTCTATTCCGTCGAATCTTTCAACGGATCTCTGTCTTTACTGACCATCCCGAGAATCGGGGCGCCAGAGCCGCTGGATAATAAATGTTATCTCCTCGTTTTTCGTGCCCTCTCGGTCAGTCTTCTCTTATAAATAGGGCGACCTAGGTCTTGCCCCCAGTCGTATTCTTCCTCTCTTCTCTGCCACTCGAGCTCCGCCGCTGCCGCCATCTATTCCTTCATCTTCATCGACCCAGGCCGCTGCATCGACCTGACCTTGACCAGAGATCGACGGCGAACCTCCGCAGCTCCTCCTCATCTGTGAGTTCCTCTTGTTCCCCTTCTCAGATTTGCATTAGGACTTGGTTGAGCTCGTCGGCGTTCCTCACTGCCTGACGCAAACCCTCGCCAGTTCTTACCTCCAATGCCCTGCTTAGATCGTGAAAACTGTGCAAAACTGCTGCGGTAGTTGCTTGTGTTGATCTGCATAGAAAATAGATCTCATTTCCCTCGTTTGGAAACCCTTTTTGAGTGTATGAACTTCTCTGCCCTGTTTTTAGGTCTAGAATTTTTTTCTTTCAGAGCAATACTTTAATCCAGAACAATAACTGTCATCTGTGAAACTTGTTTCTATCACCCGGCAAACTTGAATTGCTCTTTACAATGCTTAGTGGCTTAAATAGGATTGCACAATCACCTTTATACCATTAGGCCCCTTTCTTTAAGCCGTCACTTTGAATAACTTTAGATATTTCTCCCGGGTTAAAGTTGAACCGGAGCTTTCTTATTGTGTTGTAGGCCACTGTTGTCATGGCTCCTAAGGCGGCAAAAGCCCCTATGACTTGCAATTGGGTTCCTTCCATAGTGACCAAAAGCAAACTTGCCGAGTTTGTGATGTCCGGCCATCTGCCGAAGAGGGAGGTCATGTCTTATCGTGCCCCTAACCCGTCAGAGGAAATACCTCAACCCAAAGATGGGGAGGTAGTAGTTTTCACGGATCACATGAACCGGGGATTTGCCCCTCCCGGCTCAAAATTCTTCAGGGAAGTTCTGAATTTCTTTGACCTCAGACCTCAAGACATTGGACCCAATTCCGTGTCAAATCTCTGCAATTTTCAAGTCTTCTGCGAGGTGTACTTGGGAGAGGAGCCAAGTCTGCTTTTGTTTAGAGAACTCTTCTATTTGAACCGGCAAAATGAACGCGCCAATGGGCCTAGTCTTGAACTCGGCGGCATCTCAATCCAGCGGCGGAGAGACTGTCTTTTCCCTTATGCTGAACTACCAAGTCACCCAAAAGACTAGAACCAGACGTGGTTGTACTGTCAAGATACATCACCGACTGATGAGAAGCCTCTGCCCGGCTTTCGCGCCCTGCGCCTTGAATCGAATCATCCGCTGGCCGATAAGTTATCCGTTGTTGAGCGTCTGCCTCTCAACCCCACCATCAGGAAGATCAAAGCTCTTCTAGGGAACGGGCTAAACGGCATCGATCTGGTTCGAGTCTGGGTCACCTGGTGGATACTCCCATTGAGCCGCCGCTCCGGCTTAATGTGTACTTACACAGGCGAGAAAGAAGACCCAATGCGTCATAGCCCTGAGGACTTACCAGATGATGTGGTAGATGCTACACTCCAGTCGCTTTTGAAGGAGGGCACCGTAACCAGCAATACCTTCGGTTTACTTCCCTTCTGCAAGAAGAACCCGGCTCCTGCGGTAAGTTATTAATCTTCAAAAATACTCTTTTACATGTTACCTTCTTGTACTTATGATTCTTTATCTGATTCCACAGGCTGGTGATAATTTCTGGAAGGTCAAGTATGACCATGAGGCTGCCAAGCAGGCCAGGGCGGCCAAGAAAACTGAAAGGAAAGCCGCCAGGACGGGCACCTCTAAGAAGAAGAAACCCGGCGCCTCTGATATGTTCAAATTGGACGACTCTTCTTTAGATGAGGAAGAGGTAATCTTTTGATTTTCTTAACTCCTTTGTCATTACTTTACTGACATTCTTATCCTTTCAGGAGGACACAGGGAACAATCAAGCAGTTGATGAAGAGGTAACTATAATCTCCTCCGACTCAGAGCCTTTGCCAACACAAAAAATACGAAGGGTGACCCGGAAAGTAAGATTTTCACATCCTCTAGCTTACCAAGATCCTCAATTTCTTTTGAAGCAACAACAGTTTGAGAACCGGAGGCAAACTCGGGCCACTCAAGACGCAGAACTTTCCACCGGCTTACCTGACGTAACCAGGAAGCGTCGGGCCGAGGTTATCTCCGATTTACCTTCCGTTTTCCTTTGGCGGGTCTAATTCGCCAACCTCTCAATTAATCTGACTCCAATTATCAGGATGCTTCTCCATCTTCCGACGGGTCGATGCAATCAAACATGCCGGCTTTTAAAACAGCTCCTGGGTAATACAACCTTTCTTACTTTAAGTTTTCCGTACTTATACGTTAGTACTCATCCTTCCACTTTGATTGACAGCCTGCAAGTGAAGCCCAACAAAAGGGCAAAGAAGAATAAGCCGTCCCGAGACCCGGTGGTCACTGAGCCGGTCCTTGACTCATCCGTTCCTGACAGCTCCACTCACCAGCTAGCACCTGAACCGGCTTCTGACATTCCGGTGCCAACCTCTGACCCGCCTGCTGAAGACATTATCCACAACTCGGATGACCCGGAAACTCCTAGCCCGGTCAAGACGACTGACCTGGAGGTTGAATTTGTGAAGAGCCAATATGTTGAACCGGGCCGGCCTACTGTTCTTACTCAATGCACTGCCAAGGAGGAGTTTGCTCAGCGTCGGAAGGCCAAACAGGACATCACTGATTATACTCACCTAAGTATTGGTGATATAGTCTCGGGCTATCTGAACCAAGTTCACAATAGTCGTGACCTGGAAATTGACATGGTGAAGCAAATACATCATAAATCTGAGGTATAATTTATGTTTTTACTCTGAGCCTTACTTACTGTACCAGCCCCCAAGTCTATTGCTTATGAATGAATATGCTGTAGACTTAATAATCTACTTATTGTTAGTTTTGTCCAGTTTAAATTGAATATGTTTAACCCGGTGATAGCATGATACTTTGAATTTGGGTTACACATTAGCCCCCAAGTGTCAAGTATCTTTACTTGTAAAGTGCTTGAGACTTTAATATGTATGACTCGGTAAAATAGGTTAAAAATTCTTTAAACCTACATTAGCCCCCAAGTGTCAAGTATCTTTACTTGTAAAGTATTTATGACTTGAATGTTACCTCACCATAATGCTTACCATAACCTGATGTCGACACAGGCCACCATAAGTCATTTTGAGGCGGAGATTGCTGATCTAAAGAGCCAGCTGAAAACCCAGGAGCTCGAGGCCCAGAAAGCCAACTCCAAGTTTGAATTCAGTGTCTCCGAACAAGAAAAGTTGAAGAAAATTTTTGAATCGGAGAAGAAAACTTGGGTTGATGAGAGGGCTTCACTGGTGACTCGGGCGGAAACAGCAGAAGCATCTCTTGCCGAGGCCACAACCGAACTGTCCGACTTAAAGCGGCAGATATCTCAAATGGTCTCGGCTATCTTTGGTAAGTCACTCTGAAAACCTTAAACATTGTAACCTTCCAAGGATTATTGAGATGATTACCTCCGGCTTATTGTCATACTTGTGACTACAGGCCCCAGGAGCACCAACCTGAAGCAAAACATGCTGATCAAGCTCAAGGCGGTTTACACCCTAGTGGAACAGCTGTATTCTGGGTCACAACGTGCCTTGGCCGTTGTGGCTTTATCAAATACCACTCCTTGCCTCCTACAAGATGTGCTGAAATGTCTCGCAGTGCTACCTCAACGGATTAAAGACTTAAGGCAGGCATCTGCAAGAGCCGGAGCTGTGGCCGCATTAAGCCGGGCAAAAGCATGGGTGCCAGAGCTTGACTTAGCTGATCTTACCCTTGGGTATCCAAGCCGGAAGGAGGATGGCTCTACATTTGATGATCAAGACTTCATCGCCTGTGTCAAAGTCGTTCGTCCCTTGGCAACTCTTATTGGCAACGATACTGATCTCACTAAGTACTCGCCGGGCTATGATAGCGAGAACCGGAGAATCCCAAACGTTCCGTATGATCAAGTCAGCCTTATCCCTCCAATGCGTAAGCATACCTTTGCCCCTGAAGTGGACCCGGCCGGTTTAATAGATGATGAGGCTAAATTTGAAGCCTTGAGCGGCATTGACTGGGCCTCGTCCACCTTCCAGGACAAAGCAACCGACGGAGAGACGGAGAAGGATAACCCGGAGCAATCAAGCCCACTGTCGGAGTAATGGGCCACGGGTAGGCTAACCCGAGCCCCAGAGCCTTTCAAGACATCGGGGCAGGCTGCGCCCCTCAAGCCGAGTCCCAGGCGCGACTCCAAGATTAGCCGAGTCCCAGGCGCGACTCCAAGATTAGCCGACAAATGGCCGGCGACTTCCGGAGAAGCCGGCTATAGAGAGTCGGCCCGCGACTCCACCCATCTCCTGCCTTCGCCATGATAGACGGGGCAGGGTACGGTCACAGCGTGGCCGTCTCCCCCTGCTTATGAGGAGCTGGCATGGCTACAGTGCGCCATATCACTGGAGATCTCCATCGTGGCACGACACTGTTGCCATGCCTGCCCTGACCTCAGCCTCAGTGGGCGGCGCACTGTGCCCACGTTGTCCTATCTGTACGACCCAGAGATGGTGGGACCCGCCTGTCAGCGGGAGCACAGAAGACGGCGGGAACGCCCCAAATACGGACCCGTGGGAGTCAGCTCCCTGGAGTCGGCCGGCCCCTCCCACGGGCCCCACACACCATTAACCAGACAAGACGGGGAATGGCGACAATGATCGTCCGTCAGGCGGCGGCACTGTTGCCACGACCCCATGACCAAGCCTACATCATTAGAGGCACGGCTACAGTACCAGACCTATTGGCGGGGCCCGCCAGTCGGCGGGCCCCAGCAGTCGGCAGAGAAGACGGCGGCATGAGAGACAGACGGCTGGGACCCGCGCCCAGCAGGATTACCATTGTACCCCCGGGGGTAGGCCTATATAAACCCCCTCGGGCACCCATGCAAAGGGTTGGAATCCATTAGCACTAGACCAGATCATATGGGAAGGAGAGAGCTAGCCTTGCCTTCTCCTACCTCCAGAATACAGCTCGAGGAGCAACCTTGTACTCACTTTGCCTTAGTGATCATGCGAAGACCCCGCAGAGCAGCAGTAGGGGTGTTATCTCCTCGGAGAGCCCCGAAGCTGGGTAAGATCCACCGGCGTGCATGTCTTCGCCTCATTCCGTTTCAGGGCACCGACGACGTTCTACTCGCTCCCACCATGATAAGCCATCCTTTGGCATATGTTGCACCCAACCCCCGATATTTGGCGCCCA